>NC_056458.1:47977024-48024524 GCF_018296145.1 Oncorhynchus tshawytscha | reverse complement strand
CAGACTAGGGGCAGACTAGGGGCAGACTAGAGGCAGACTACAGGCAGACTAGGGGCAGGCTAGGGGCAGACTAGAGGCAGACTCCACTAAGCTGGCAGGACGGCCTGCTAATAGCCTGCTGCCTGGCCTGCACCTTATCTCATAGTGGTGCAAGAGGAGAACCCTGTCTATGTTGATAGATTAGATGAGAGCACCGCTCCAGCTAGGATGGAGTCTGTCACTCCTCAGGCTTGGTCCTGTTTGTGGGTGAGTCCCAGAAAGACGCCCAATTATCTACAAATTCTATATTTTGGGAGGGGCAGAAAACAGTTTTCAACCAGCGATTGAGTTGTGAGACTCATCACTCCCTCTAACTGGGAGGGGGCCAGAGACAATTTCTCGATGCCGACACATCTTTCTAGCTCATTTACACGCTGAAGCTATGTTGCGCTTGGTGATCTCTGACTGTTTCATCCCAACATCGTTGGTGCCAACGTGGATAACGTGGGGAGAGAGACAGAGAGGTGGGGAGAGAGACAGAGAGGTGGGGAGAGAGACAGAGAGGTGGGGAGAGAGACAGAGAGGTGGGGAGAGAGACAGAGAGGTGGGGAGAGAGACAGAGAGGTGGGGAGAGAGACTGAGAGGTGGGGAGAGAGACTGAGAGGTGGGGAGAGAGACAGAGAGGTGGGGAGAGAGACAGAGAGGTGGGGAGAGACAGAGGTGGGGAGAGACAGAGGTGGGGAGAGAGACTGAGAGGTGGGGAGAGAGACTGAGAGGTGGGGAGAGAGACTGAGAGGTGGGGAGAGACACTGAGAGGTGGGGAGAGACACTGAGAGGTGGGGAGAGAGACTGAGAGGTGGGGAGAGAGACAGAGAGGTGGGGAGAGAGACTGAGAGGTGGGGAGAGAGACTGAGAGGTGGGGAGAGAGACTGAGAGGTGGGGAGAGAGACTGAGAGGTGGGGAGAGAGACTGAGAGGTGGGGAGAGAGACTGAGAGGTGGGGAGAGAGACTGAGAGGTGGGGAGAGAGACTGAGAGGTGGGGAGAGAGACAGAGAGGTGGGGAGAGAGACTGAGAGGTGGGGAGAGAGACTGAGAGGTGGGGAGAGAGACTGAGAGGTGGGGAGAGAGACAGAGAGGTGGGGAGAGAGACAGAGAGGTGGGGAGAGAGACTGAGAGGTGGGGAGAGAGACTGAGAGGTGGGGAGAGAGACAGAGAGGTGGGGAGAGAGACAGAGAGGTGGGGAGAGAGACAGAGGTGGGGAGAGAGACTGAGAGGTGGGGAGAGAGACAGAGGTGGGGAGAGAGACTGAGAGGTGGGGAGAGAGACTGAGAGGTGGGGAGAGAGACTAAGAGGTGGGGAGAGAGACTGAGAGGTGGGGAGAGAGACTGAGAGGTGGGGAGAGAGACAGAGAGGTGGGGAGAGAGACAGAGAGGTGGGGAGAGAGACAGAGAGGTGGGGAGAGAGACAGAGAGGTGGGGAGAGAGACAGAGAGGTGGGGAGAGAGACAGAGAGGTGGGGAGAGAGACAGAGAGGTGGGGAGAGAGACAGAGAGGTGGGGAGAGAGACAGAGAGGTGGGGAGAGAGACTGAGAGGTGGGGAGAGAGACAGAGAGGTGGGGAGAGAGACAGAGAGGTGGGGAGAGAGACTGAGAGGTGGGGAGAGAGACTGAGAGGTGGGGAGAGAGACTGAGAGGTGGGGAGAGAGACTGAGAGGTGGGGAGAGAGACAGAGAGGTGGGGAGAGAGACAGAGAGGGTGGGGAGAGAGACAGAGAGAGTGGGGGGAGAGAGACTGAGAGGTGGGGAGAGAGACAGAGAGGTGGGGAGAGAGACTGAGAGGTGGGGAGAGAGACAGAGAGGTGGGGAGAGAGACAGAGGTGGGGAGAGAGACTGAGAGGTGGGGAGAGAGACTGAGAGGTGGGGAGAGAGACTGAGAGGTGGGGAGAGAGACAGAGAGGTGGGGAGAGAGACAGAGAGGTGGGGAGAGAGACTGAGAGGTGGGGAGAGAGACTGAGAGGTGGGGAGAGAGACAGAGAGGTGGGGAGAGAGACAGAGAGGTGGGGAGAGAGACAGAGACAGGTGGGGAGAGAGACAGAGGTGGGGAGAGACAGAGGTGGGGAGAGAGACAGAGAGGGTGGGGAGAGAGACTGAGAGGGGGAGAGAGACTGAGAGGTGGGGAGAGAGACTGAGAGGTGGGGAGAGAGACAGAGAGGTGGGGAGAGAGACAGAGAGGTGGGGAGAGAGACAGAGGGTGGGGAGAGACAGAGGTGGGGAGAGAGACAGAGGTGGGGAGAGAGACTGAGAGGTGGGGAGAGAGACTGAGAGGTGGGGAGAGAGACTGAGAGGTGGGGAGAGAGACAGAGAGGTGGGGAGAGAGACTGAGAGGTGGGGAGAGAGACTGAGAGGTGGGGAGAGAGACTGAGAGGTGGGGAGAGAGACTGAGAGGTGGGGAGAGAGACTGAGAGGTGGGGAGAGAGACAGAGAGGTGGGGAGAGAGACTGAGAGGTGGGGAGAGAGACTGAGAGGTGGGGAGAGAGACTGAGAGGTGGGGAGAGAGAGAGACAGAGGTGGGGAGAGAGAGAGGTGGGGAGAGAGACTGAGAGGTGGGGAGAGAGACTGAGAGGTGGGGAGAGAGACTGAGAGGTGGGGAGAGAGACTGAGAGGTGGGGAGAGAGACTGAGAGGTGGGGAGAGAGACTGAGAGGTGGGGAGAGAGACTGAGAGGTGGGGAGAGAGACTGAGAGGTGGGGAGAGAGAGACTGAGAGGTGGGGTGGGGAGAGAGACTGAGAGGTGGGGAGAGAGACTGAGAGGTGGGGAGAGAGACAGAGAGGTGGGGAGAGAGACAGAGAGGTGGGGAGAGAGACTGAGAGGTGGGGAGAGAGACTGAGAGGTGGGGAGAGAGACAGAGAGGTGGGGAGAGAGACAGAGAGGTGGGGAGAGAGAGACAGAGAGGTGGGGAGAGAGACAGAGGTGGGGAGGTGGGGGTGGGGAGAGAGACAGAGGGTGGGGAGAGAGAGAGACTGAGAGGTGGGGAGAGAGACTGAGAGGTGGGGAGAGAGACAGAGAGGTGGGGAGAGAGACTGAGAGGTGGGGAGAGAGACTGAGAGGTGGGGAGAGAGACAGAGAGGTGGGGAGAGAGACTGAGAGGTGGGGAGAGAGACTGAGAGGTGGGGAGAGAGGTGGGGTGGGGAGAGACTGAGAGGTGGGGAGAGAGACTGAGAGGTGGGGAGACTGAGAGGTGGGGAGAGAGACAGAGGTGGGGAGAGAGACTGAGAGGTGGGGTGGGGAGAGACAGAGGTGGGGAGAGACAGAGGTGGGGAGAGAGACTGAGAGGTGGGGAGAGAGACTGAGAGGTGGGGAGAGAGACAGAGAGGTGGGGAGAGAGAGACAGAGAGGTGGGGAGAGAGGTGGGGAGAGAGACTGAGAGGTGGGGAGACTGAGAGGTGGGGAGAGAGACAGAGGTGGGGAGAGAGACAGAGGTGGGGAGAGAGACTGAGAGGTGGGGAGAGAGACTGAGAGGTGGGGAGAGAGAGGGGAGAGAGGTGGGGAGAGAGACTGAGAGGTGGGGAGAGAGACTGAGAGGTGGGGAGAGAGACTGAGAGGTGGGGAGAGAGACTGAGAGGTGGGGAGAGAGACTGAGAGGTGGGGGGGAGAGAGACAGAGGTGGGGAGAGAGACTGAGAGGTGGGGAGAGAGACTGAGAGGTGGGGAGAGAGACTGAGAGGTGGGGAGAGAGACAGAGGTGGGGAGAGAGACAGAGAGGTGGGGAGAGAGACAGTGAAGTGGGGAGAGAGACAGTGAGGTGGGGAGAGAGACAGAGAGGTGGGGAGAGAGACAGAGAGGTGGGGAGAGAGACAGTGAAGTGGGGAGAGAGACAGTGAGGTGGGGAGAGAGACAGAGAGGTGGGAAGAGAGACAGAGAGGTGGGGAGAGAGACAGAGAGGTGGGGAGAGAGACAGAGAGGTGGGGAGAGAGACTGAGAGGTGGGGAGAGAGACAGAGAGGTGGGGAGAGAGACAGAGAGGTGGGGAGAGAGACAGAGAGGTGGGGAGAGAGACAGAGAGGTGGGGAGAGAGACAGAGAGGTGGGGAGAGAGGATACATACTGAGATACTTGCAACTCGGTTATCCCTCACCTTATGGCGATACAGTTCTCCTGTATATTATGAGTACAGCGACTGCAATGACAAAGCATAATGTCATTTAGCTTTTTCCGGCCGGTGGAGGTCCTGCAGATCCATGTCCAGATAAAGCATCATGTTAATGTTACTACTGGTTGGCCGGTGGAGGTCCTGTAGAACCACGTCTAGATAAAGCATCATGTTAATGTTACTACTGGTTGGCTGGTGGAGGTCCTGATGAACCACGTCCAGATAAAGCATCATGTTAATGTTACTACTTAGCTTCGGCTGGTGGAGGTCCTGTAGAACCATGTCCAGATAAAGCATCATGTTAATGTTACTACTGGTTGGCCGGTGGAGGTCCTGATGAACCACGTCCAGATAAAGCATCATGTTAATGTTACTACTGGTTGGCCGGTGGAGGTCCTGTAGAACCACGTCTAGATAAAGCATCATGTTAATGTTACTACTTAGCTTCGGCTGGTGGAGGTCCTGTAGAACCACGTCCAGATAAAGCATCATGTTAATGTTACTACTGGTTGGCCGGTGGAGGTCCTGTAGAACCACGTCTAGATAAAGCATCATGTTAGTGTTACTACTGGTTGG
This sequence comes from Oncorhynchus tshawytscha, assembly GCF_018296145.1. Lineage (NCBI taxonomy): Eukaryota > Metazoa > Chordata > Actinopteri > Salmoniformes > Salmonidae > Oncorhynchus > Oncorhynchus tshawytscha. The sequence continues at coordinate 48,019,825 of NC_056458.1, read as the reverse complement.
CTGGTGGAGGTCCTGATGAACCACGTCCAGATAAAGCATCATGTTAATGTTACTACTGGTTGGCCGGTGGAGGTCCTGTAGAACCACGTCTAGATAAAGCATCATGTTAATGTTACTACTGGTTGGCCGGTGGAGGTCCTGAAGAACCACGTCCAGATAAAGCATCATGTTAAGACATTGGTAAACTTGTTAAAAAGGTCAAAAAGGTGAAACGTTTGGCAGGTAGCAACAAACAGCACAGGAGGGAAAAGTGACACACAGAAGAGGGAGAAGTGACACACAGAAGAGGGAGAAGTGACACACAGAAGAGGGAGAAGTGACACACAGAAGGGGGAGAAGTGACACACAGAAGAGGGAGAAGTGACACACAGAAGAGGGAGAAGTGACACACAGAAGAGGGAGAAGTGACACACAGAAGAGGGAGAAGTGACACACAGAAGAGGGAGAAGTGACACACAGAAGAGGGAAAAGTGACACACAGAAGTGTGACGGAAGCATATTATTATATCATAACAGGGATTACAGATGAGACTGTGATCACAATCCATAAGAACGGAATTATGGAACTGACATTCCCACGTGGAGTAGAAAACAGTATTTTGTCTGGGACTTTATCTGGGATTGATTGAGCTTGCCTGGCACCGTGGAACCAATAGAGTAAGTCACAAGAGTGCAAAGCCGGTCCATCTGACACTCCAGGCAGTCTAAGGCTAGAGATTTATTCTGGTGTCTAGTACGACATGTCATTGATGGTTCTAACACTGGACAGCGGTTGCCGTGGGAAACAGCCGAGGTTGAAACTAACGATGGAGGATTGGATGTTCCTGCATGCGCTCAAATGACCGATTAATGAAGCATGACATTGGTTATTGGTTATGAACGACAGAGAGAGACAGAGAGAGAGACAGAGAGAGAGACAGAGAGAGAGACAGAGAGACAGCGAGAGAGACAGCGAGAGAGAGAGACAGAGAGAGACAGAGAGAGAGAGAGACAGAGAGAGATTCACAGAGAGAGAGAAAGAGACAGAGAGAGAGAGAGACAGAGAGAGAGAGACAGAGAGAGAGAGAGAGAGACAGAGAGAGAGAGACAGAGAGAGACAGAGAGAGAGAGACAGAGAGACAGAGAGAGAGACAGAGAGAGAGAGAGAGAGAGAGACAGAGAGAGAGAGACAGAGAGACAGAGAGAGAGAGACAGAGAGACAGAGAGAGAGAGAGAGAGAGAGAGAGAGAGAGTGAGAGAGACAGAAAGAGAGACAGAGAGACAGAGAGAGAGAGAGACAGAGAGAGAGAGACAGAGAGAGAGACAGAGAGAGAGAGACAGAGAGAGACAGAGAGAGAGAGAGACAGAGAGAGACAGAGAGACAGAGAGACAGAGAGAGACAGAGAGAGAGAGAGAGAGAGACAGAGAGAGAGAGACAGAGAGACAGAGAGAGAGAGACAGAGAGACAGAGAGAGAGAGAGAGAGAGAGAGAGAGAGAGTGAGAGAGACAGAAAGAGAGACAGAGAGACAGAGAGAGAGACAGAGAGACAGAGAGAGAGACAGAGAGACAGAGAGAGAGAGAGAGAGAGAGAGAGACAGAAAGAGAGACAGAGAGAGAGACAGAGAGAGAGAGAGAGATGTGCAGAGTGAGAATGGAGGAAGGGTATTGAGAGAAGCATAAAACATAATTCAAATGAAGGAGATATGATGGAGAGGGGGAGGACGAGGAGAGAAAGAATAGATGGAGGAAGAAGAGAGTAAATGTGAGGAGATGCAGGAGGAGGAGAGTAAATGAACTGGAAGACGGTAGATCGACAACAACAAAAGCACAGATGTGTGTTTCAGGGCAGCTCTAGTATAGGCAGTGAAATCCATGTGTCCATCAAGCAGAGAATTATACAAATACATGCATCAGCATAATCGACATGAAACACCTGCACTGACACGGAACCGCAACAGTGGAACTCTACATCAGCACAGAACTGTAAGGAACAGAACACCGGAACGTTTGGAACAGCGGAACGTCTGGAACAGCCGAACAGAACAGCGGAACGTCTGGAACAGACGAACAGAACAGCGGAACGTCTGGAACAGCGGAACGTCTGTTACAGCGGAACGTCTGGAACAGCGGAACGTCTGTTACAGCGTAACAGAACAGCAGAATGTCTGGAACAGCAGAACAGAACAGCGGAACGTCTGGAACAGCAGAACAGAACAGCGGAACGTCTGGAACAGCCGGAACAGAACAGCGGAACGTCTGGAACAGCCGAACAGAACAGCATAACGTTGGAACAGCCGAACAGAACAGCGGAACAGAACAGAACAGAAACGTCTGGAACAGCCAAACAGAACAGCAGAACGTCTGGAACAGCGGAACAGAACAGCAGAACGTCTGGAACAGCGGAATGGAACAGAACAGAACGTCTGGAACAGCGGAACAGAACAGCGGATCGTCTGGAATAGCGGAACAGAACAGCGGAACAGAACAGCAGAATGTCTGGAACAGCGAAACAGAACAGCGTAACGTCTGGAACAGCCGTACAGAACAGCGGAACAGGACCGTTCAGCCATGCAGTGTGTATTGCCATGAAACTCAAACACCTAAAAGGCCTGTTGGCTATGTACACAATCTTATTCATTCCTTTACACTTGTGTGTATATGTCACGTTGGTCATAATGATCAAGGTGCAGGGTGGTATGTGTACATTCTTCTTTATTTAACGAATGAACACTGAAACATAATAACAAACAACCGAACAAACCGTGAAGCAAATAGTGCAGACAGGCAAATAGACAAGAACCCACAAACACAAAAGGGAAAATGGCCAAAATCAGAGACAATATAAAGATAACAAGAGATATCAAAAACCCTAGTCAAAAACGTGACAGAATAAAAGATAACAAGAGATATCAAAGGTCAGAGCGTGACAGAATAAGGTAGTTGTTGGGGAATTTGTTAGATTACTTGTTAGATATTACTGCACGGTCGGAACTAGAAGCACAAGCATTTCACTACACTCGTATTAACATCTGCTAACCATGTGACCAATAACATCTACTAATAAATAAATCAAATCAAATTTTATTTGTCACATACACATGGTTAGCAGATGTTAATGCGAGTGTAGCGAAATGCTTGTGCTTCTAGTTCCGACAATGCAGTAATAACGAACAAGTAATCTAACTAACAATTCCAAAAAAACTACTGTCTTATACACAGTGTAAAGGGATAAAGAATATGTACATAAGGATATATGAATGAGTGATGGTACAGAGCAGCATAGGCAAGATACAGTAGATGATATCGAGTACAGTATATACATATGAGATAAGTATGTAAACCAAGTGGCATAGTTAAAGTGGCTAGTGATACATGTATTACATAAGGATGCAGTCGATGATATAGAGTACAGTATCTACGTATGCATATGAGATGAATAATGTAGGGTAAGTAACATTATATAAGGTAGCATTGTTTAAAGTGGCTAGTGATATATTTACATCATTTCCCATCAATTCCCATGATTAAAGTGGCTGGAGTAGAGTCAGTGTCATTGACAGTGTGTTGGCAGTAGCCACTCAATGTTAGTGGTGGCTGTTTAACAGTCTGATGACCTTGAGATAGAAGCTGTTTTTCAGTCTCTCGGTCCCAGCTTTGATGCACCTGTACTGACCTCGCCTTCTGGATGACAGCGGGGTGAACAGGCAGTGGCTCGGGTGGTTGATGTCCTTGATGATCTTTATGGCCTTCCTGTAGCATCGGGTGGTGTAGGTGTCCTGGAGGGCAGGTAGTTTGCCCCCGGTGATGCGTTGTGCAGACCTCACTACCCTCTGGAGAGCCTTACGGTTGAGGGCGGTGCAGTTGCCATACCAGGCGGTGATACAGCCCGCCAGGATGCTCTCGATTGTGCATCTGTAGAAGTTTGTGAGTGCTTTTGGTGACAAGCCGAATTTCTTCAGCCTCCTGAGGTTGAAGAGGCGCTGCTGCGCCTTCCTCACGATGCTGTCTGTGTGAGTGGACCAAGTTTGTCTGTGATGTGTATGCCGAGGAACTTAAAACTTGCTACCCTCTCCACTACTGTTCCATCGATGTGGATGGGGGGGTGTTTCCTCTGCTGTTTCCTGAAGTCCACAATCATCTCCTTAGTTTTGTTGACGTTGAGTGTGAGGTTATTTTCCTGACACCACACTCCGAGGGCCCTCACCTCCTCCCTGTAGGCCGTCTCGTCGTTGTTGGTAATCAAGCCTACCACTGTTGTGTCGTCCGCAAACTTGATGATTGAGTTGGAGGCGTGCGTGGCCACGCAGTCGTGGGTGAACAGGGAGTACAGGAGAGGGCTCAGAATGCACCCTTGTGGGGCCCCAGTGTTGAGGATCAGCGGGGAGGAGATGTTGTTGCCTACCCTCACCACCTGGGGGCGGCCCGTCAGGAAGTCCAGTACCCAGTTGTACAGGGCGGGGTCGAGACCCAGGGTCTCGAGCTTGATGACGAGCTTGGAGGGTACTATGGTGTTGAATGCCGAGCTGTAGTCGATGAACAGCATTCTCACATAGGTATTCCTCTTGTCCAGATGGGTTAGGGCAGTGTGCAGTGTGGTTGAGATTGCATCGTCTGTGGACCTATTTGGGCGGTAAGCAAATTGGAGTGGGTCAAGGGTGTCAGGTAGGGTGGAGGTGATATGGTCCTTGACTAGTCTCTCAAAGCACTTCATGATGACGGATGTGAGTGCTACGGGGCGGTAGTCGTTTAGCTCAGTTACCTTAGCTTTCTTGGGAACAGGAACAATGGTGGCCCTCTTGAAGCATGTGGGAACAGCAGACTGGTATAGGGATTGGTTGAATATGTCCGTAAACACACCGGCCAGCTGGTCTGCGCATGCTCTGAGGGCGCGGCTGGGGATGCCGTCTGGGCCTGCAGCCTTGCGAGGGTTAACACGTTTAAATGTCTTACTCACTTCGGCTGCAGTGAAGGAGAGACCGCATGTTTTCGTTGCAGGCCGTGTCAGTGGCACTGTATTGTCCTCAAAGCGGGCAAAAAGTTATTTAGTCTGCCTGGGAGCAAGACATCCTGGTCCGTGACTGGGCTGGGTTTCTTCCTGTAGTCCGTGATTGACTGTAGACCCTGCCACATGCCTCTTGGTCGGACCAGCGTTTGATAGCCTTGCGGACAGACCTCAGCGTGGGAGCTGCTGCCATCAATGTTTTGGTTAGTTTTTAATCTGTCTGTAGGCAGGGATCAATGTTGTTGTCTGACGCAGTACAAAATCTCCCAGTCCACGTGATGGAAGCAGTCTTGTGGTCAGCTTTTCCAGCGTTGGACAGACCTCAGCGGGGCGTTTTAGGTCTGTAGGCAGGGCCTTATTTTCCGAAAGGGGGCGGGGCAGGGCCTTATATGCGTCGAAGTTAGAGTAACAATGATCCAGGGTCTTTCCACCCCTGGTTGCGCAATCGATATGCTGATAAAATTTAGGGAGTCTTGTTTTCAGATTAGCCTTGTTAAAATCCCCAGCTACAATGAATGCAGCCTCCGGATAAATCGTTTCCAGTTTGCAGAGAGTTAAATAAAGTTCGTTCAGAGCCATCGATGTGTCTGCTTGGGGGGATATATACGGCTGTGATTATAATCGAAGAGAATTCTCTTGGTAGATAATGCGGTCTACATTTGATTGTGAGGAATTCTAAATCAGGTGAACAGAAGGATTTGAGTTCCTGTATGTTTCTTTCATCACACCATGTCACGTTGGCCATAAGGCATACGCCCCCGCCCCTCTTCTTACCAGAAAGATGTTCGTTTCTGTCGGCGCGATGCGTGGAGAAACCCGCTGGCTGCACCGCTTCGGATTGCGTCTCTCCAATTAGCCATGTTTCCGTGAAGCAGAGAACGTTACAGTCTCTGATGTCCCTCTGGAATGCTACCCTTGCTCGGATGTCATCAACCTTGTTGTCAAGAGACTGGACATTGGCAAGAAGAATGCTAGGGAGTGGTGCACGATGTGCCCGTCTCCGGAGTCTGACCAGAAGACCGCTTCGTTTCCCTCTTTTTCTTAGTCGTTTTTTTGGGTCGCTGCATGGGATCCATTCCGTAGTCATGTTTGTAAGGCAGAACACAGGATCCGCGTCGCGAAAAACATATTCTTGGTCGTACTGATGGTGAGTTGACGCTGATCTTATATTCAGTAGTTCTTCTCGGCTGTATGTAATGAAACCTAAGATGACCTGGGGTACTAGTGTAAGAAATAACACGTAAAAAAACAAAAAACTGCATAGTTTCCTAGGAACGCGAAGCGAGGCAGCCATCTCTGTCGGCGCCGGAAGTTACTAAGTTACACTAATAACCATGTGACCATTAACATCTACTAACCATGTGACCAGTAACATCTGCTAACCATGTGACTGTGACCAATAACATCTACTAACCATGTGACCAGTAACATCTGCTAACCATGTGACCATTAACATCTACTAACCATGTGACCAGTAACATCTACTAACCATGTGACCATTAACATCTCGCTAGAAGCATGTGTTTCAGACATAAGGAAGTGGATGGCTGCAAACTTTCTACTATTAAACTCGGACAAAACAGAGATGCTTGTTCTAGGTCCCAAGAAACAAAGAGATATTCTGTTGAATCTGACAATTAATCTTAATGGTTGTACAGTCGTCTCAAATAAAACTGTGAAGGACCATTAACATCTACTAACCATGTTAACATCTGGACCCTGATCTCTCTTGAAGAACATATCAAGACCATTTCAAGGACATCTTTTTTCCATCTACGTAACATTGCAAAAATCTGAAACTTTCTGTCCAAAAATGATGCAGAAAAATTAATCCATGCTTTTGTCACTTCTAGGTTAGACTACTGCAATGCTCTATTTTCTACTAACCATAAAGACCAAATAAACTACAGTTAGTGCTAAATATCTGCTAAACAGAATCCTGACTAGAACCAAAAAATTTGATCATATTACTCCAGTGCCATTAACATCTCTACACTGGCTTCCTGTCAAAGCAAGGGCTGATTAACATTTTACTGCTAACCTACAAAGCATTACATGGGCTTGCTCCTACCTATCTACTAACTGATTTGGTCCTGCCGTACATCCTAACCACGTGACCTACGGTCACAAGATACAGGCCTCCTAATTGTCCCTAGAATTTCTAAGCAAACAGCTGGAGGCAGGGCTTTCTCTATAGAGCTCCATTTTTATGGAACCATCTGACCATTACCCATGTCAGAGACGCCAAACATCGGTCTCAACCATTAAGTCTTTACTGAAGACTCATCTCTTCAGTGGGTCATTTGATTGAGTGTACCTGGCCCAGGAGTGGGAAGGTGAACGGAAAGGCTCTGGAGCAACCAACCGCCCTTGCTGTCTCTGCCTGGCCATTTCCCCTCTTTCCACTGGGATTCTCTGCCTCTAACCCTATTACAGGGGCTGGGTCACTGGCTTACTGGGGCTCTCTCATCTACTCCCTGGAGGGGGTGCATCACCTGAGTGGGTTGATTCACTGTTGTGGTCATCCTGTCTGACCATTAACCCCCATGGGTACTGTGCTGTGGCGGAGATCTTTGTGGGCTATACATCAGCCTTGTCTCCAGGATGGTAAGTTGGTGGTTGAAGATATCCCTCTAGTGGTGTGGGGGCTGTGCTTTGGCAAAGTGGGTGGGGTTATATCCTTCCTGTTTGGCCCTGTCCGGGGTGACCTCCATGGGGCCACAACATCTCCTGACCCCTCCTGTCTCAGCCTCCAGTAACCATGCTGCAGTAGTTTATGTGTCCATGGACCTGGGGTCAGTTTGTTAATCTGTGACCAGTACTTCTCCTGTCCTATTCATGTCCTGTGTGAATCTAAGTGTGACCAATTCTCTAACCTCTCCTTCTCTCTTTCTTTCTCTCTCTCGGAGGACCTAAGCCCTAACCTGAGCTCCAGGACTACCTGACCATGATGACCAGTAACTGTCCCCAGTCCACCTGGCCATGCTCTACTCCAGTTTCAACTTCCACCTGACTGTGCTCTGCTAACCAGTTTCCAACTGTTCTGCCATTATTATTAACATCTCCTACCATGCTGGTCATTTATGAACATTTGAACATCTTGGCCATGTTCTGTTATAATCTCCAACCACAGCCAGAAGAGGACTGGCCACCCATCTACTAACCTGGTTCCTAACTAGGTTTCTTCCTGGTTTTGACCATTCTAACAGTTTTTCCTAGCCACCGTGCTTCTACACCTGCATTGCTTGCTGTTTGGGGTTTTAGGCTGGGTTTCTGTACAGCACTTTGAGATATCAGCTGATGTACGAAGGGCTATATAAATAAATTTGATTTGATTTGATTTGATCTGCTAACCATGTGACCATTAACATCTGCTAACCATGTGACCATTAACATCTGCTAACCATGTGACCATTAACATCTACTAACCATGTGTATGTGGCCATTAACATCTGCTAACCATGTGTATGTGACCATTAACATCTACTAACCATGTGACCATTAACATCTACTAACCATGTGACCAGTAACATCTGCTAACCATGTGACTGTGACCAATAACATCTACTAACCATGTGACCAGTAACATCTACTAACCATGTGACCAATAACATCTACTAACCATGTGACCAGTAACATCTGCTAACCATGTGACTGTGACCAATAACATCTACTAACCATGTGACCAGTAACATCTACTAACCATGTGACCAATAACATCTACTAACCATGTGACCAGTAACATCTACTAACCATGTGACCAATAACATCTACTAACCATGTGACCATTAACATCTGCTAACCATGTGACCATTAACATCTGCTAACCATGTGACCATTAACATCTACTAACCATGTGTATGTGGCCATTAACATCTGCTAACCATGTGTATGTGACCAATAACATCTACTAACCATGTGACCATTAACATCTACTAACCATGTGTATGTGACCATTAACATCTACTAACCATGTGACCATTAACATCTACTAACCATGTGACCATTAACATCTACTAACCATGTGACCATTAACATCTACTAACCATGTGACCATTAACATCTACTAACCATGTGACCAGTAACATCTGCTAACCATGTGACCATTAACATCTACTAACCATGTGACCAGTAACATCTACTAACCATGTGACCAGTAACATCTACTAACCATGTGACCATTAACATCTACTAACCATGTGACCATTAACATCTACTAACCATGTGACCATTAACATCTCCTAACCATGTGACCAATAACATCTCCTAACCATGTGACCATTAACATCTACTAACCATGTGACCATTAACATCTACTAACCATGTGACCAGTAACATCTACTAACCATGTGACCAATAACATCTACTAACCATGTGACCATTAACATCTACTAACCATGTGACCATTAACATCTACTAACCATGTGACCATTAACATCTACTAACCATGTGACCAATAACATCTGAACCATGTGACCAGTAACATCTACTAACCATGTGACCATTAACATCTACTAACCATGTGACCATTAACATCTACTAACCATGTGACCAGTAACATCTACTAACCATGTGACCAGTAACATCTACTAACCATGTGACCATTAACATCTACTAACCATGTGACCATTAACATCTACTAACCATGTGACCATTAACATCTCCTAACCATGTGACCAATAACATCTCCTAACCATGTGACCAATAACATCTGCTAACCATGTGACCAGTAACATCTACTAACCATGTGACCATTAACATCTACTAACCATGTGACCATTAACATCTACTAACCATGTGACCATTAACATCTACTAACCATGTGACCATTAACATCTACTAACCATGTGACCATTAACATCTACTAACCATGTGACCATTAACATCTACTAACCATGTGACCATTAACATCTACTAACCATGTGACCATTAACATCTACTAACCATGTGACCATTAACATCTACTAACCATGTGACCAATAACATCTACTAACCATGTGACCAATAACATCTACTAACCATGTGACCACTAACATCTGCTAACCATGTGACCAGTAACATCTACTAACCATGTGACCATTAACATCTACTAACCATGTGACCAGTAACATCTACTAACCATGTGACCAGTAACATCTACTAACCATGTGACCAGTAACATCTACTAACCATGTGACCAGTAACATCTGCTAACCATGTGACCATTAACATCTGCTAACCATGTGACCATTAACATCTGCTAACCATGTGACCATTAACATCTGCTAACCATGTGACCATTAACATCTACTAACCATGTGACCAGTAACATCTACTAACCATGTGACCAATAACATCTACTAACCATGTGACCACTAACATCTACTAACCATGTGACCAATAACATCTGATTTAATATAATTGGTATGAAATGGAAACTAACGGTTTGAATCAAGGTAGAGTATAGAACATCCATGTGAATTAAAATGGCATAGAAACAAATATATTCATTTATAAAACAGCATTTGGCTCATTTGAAAAGCCACATACTTAATGGGATGGAACCAAACTGTTAAACTACATACTGATTTATAACCATTACATTTGATAAAAGTATTGATCCTTAACAAAAACAAATATTTCCTCACCAAACTGTAACCAACCTACAAATTAGAAGTGAACTGTTTGTGTGTGTGTGTGTGTGTCTGTTTGTGTTTGTGTGTGTGTGTGTGTGTGATACATTGTGTTGGGTAGGACTGAAGTGGCTGTACTGAACAGAGTCTGATATGGACAGACAGAAAGCAGCTAGTGTAATGACTCATTTATTCACAGAGACAAACTGCATTACACTGCCCCTTGCACTCGCTCTCTCCCTCTGTTCTCTCTCTCTCTCTCCCTCTTCTCTCTCTCTCCCTCTGTTCTCTCTCTCTCTCCCTCTTCTCTCTCTCTCTCCCTCCGTTCTCCCTCTCTCCCTCTGTTCTCCCTCTCTCTCCCTCTTCTCTCTCTCTCTCCCTCGTTTCTCCCTCTCTCTCCCTCGGTTCTCCCTCTCTCTCCCTGTTCTCTCTGCTCCTCCTCCTCTCCCTGTTCTCTCTGCTCCTCCTTCTCTCCCTGTTCTCTCTGCTCCTCCGCCTCTCTGCTCCTCCTTCTCTCCCTGTTCTCTCTGCTCCTCCTTCTCTCCCTGTTCTCTCTGCTCCTCCGCCTCTGCTCCTCCTCCTCTCCCTGTTCTCTCTCCTCCTCCTTCTCTCCCTGTTCTCTCTGCTCCTCCTTCTCTCCCTGTTCTCTCTGCTCCTCCTTCTCTCCGTGTTCTCTCTGCTCTTCCTCCTCTCCCTGTTCTCTCTGCTCCTCCTTCTCTCCCTGTTCTCTCTGCTCCTCCTTCTCTCCCTGTTCTCTCTGCTCCTCCTTCTCTCCCTGTTCTCTCTGCTCCTCCTCTCTCCCTGTTCTCTCTGCTCCTCCACCTCTCTGCTCCTCCTTCTCTCTCTGCTCCTCCTTCTCTCCCTGTTCTCTCTGCTCCTCCTTCTCTCCCTGTTCTCTCTGCTCCTCCTTCTCTCCCTGTTCCCTCTGCTCCTCCGCCTCTGCCCCTCCTCCTCTCCCTGTTCTCTCTGCTCCTCCTCCTCTCCCTGTTCTCTCTGCTCCTCCTCCTCTCCCTGTTCTCTCTGCTCCTCCTTCTCTCCCCGTTCTCTCTGCTCCTCCTTCTCTCCCTGTTCTCTCGGTTCCTCCTCCTCTCCCTGTTCTCTCTGCTCCTCCTTCTCTCCCTGTTCTCTCTGCTCCTCCTTCTCTCCCCGTTCTCTCTGCTCCTCCTTCTCTCCCTGTTCTCTCTGCTCCTCCTTCTCTCCCTGTTCTCTCTCCACCCCCAGTGTAGTGGAAATACGCAGAAGGCATATTGATAACAGTAGGGCTGTGTCGCAAATGGCACACTATTCCTTTTATAGTGAACTACTTTTGAACATGTGAATATGGAATCAGCCATGTAAAGTTAGGGGAATGAAAGAATGTGGATACATTTTGTCCCATAAATTTTTGTACAAGAGCTGAGCTGCCATCTTGGTCAGGTCTCCCTCGGTAAAGACTACAAGAGCTGAGCTGCCATCTTGGTCAGGTCTCCCTCGGTAAAGACTACAAGAGCTGAGCTGCCATATTGGCTAGGTCTCAATCGGTCAAGATGTGTCCTCCCCTAACCTCTCTCCTTTCACTCATCTATCCTCCTCAAATTCCCCCCGTCCTCTTCTTTTCATTGCACTCCATCTTGTCCACTAACTCTCTCTCTCCTATCATCCCTCTGTTCCCCTCCCTCCTCTACCTGCTCCTGGTTCCTCTGAAGGTTTCTTCCTCTCCAGTGTCTTAATATCTCTATAGGTCCTGTGTGGCTCCGTTAGAAACGGCTTTAATAAACATCAAGGTTCTGGGTTCAATTCCCCACAAAGATCCGTTTGCCTTGGGGGAAAAAAGCTTCAAAGAGGCAAATAGACCAACACAATGTTTTATTTCATCTTTAACCCATAAAGGTTTGTCATGTTCCACAACTGGCGGCCCGCAGGCCAAATCTTTCCCACCAGCAATATTATTTGGACCCCTAAAATAATTCTGAATACCTTTTTCATAAGAAAAATGTTCTAATAATAAAAAAATAATCTCGGACCCGAGATGTTAAAAGTCCCAATGTCCCAAGAAGGAAGTCACTGAAATAAATAAAAAAGTTACATTTTAACTCGTGAGTAGAAAGAACGCAGGACATCATCAACTAATGAAGCAGGCAGCGGTCCATTCTGTGGTGCTGAGATATAAAGTTGCAACCTTAGCGCAATAGGAGGTGAAACGTGCCTGGTGCTGAAAATATAGCAAACCGCTAGCGTCTCAAGTGGCCAATAGCCTCGGGAAATGCAGAGCGCCAAATCCAAATGAAACGCGATAAAACTCAAACTTTCATAAAATCACACATGTAAGATACTCAATTAAAGCTACACTCGTTGTGAATCCAGCCAACGTTTCAGATTTAAAAAATGCTTTTCGGCAAAAGCATAAGAAGCTATTATCTGATAGCATGCACCCCCCTGAACCAGCTGATCCAGTTGTAAACAAAATAACTAGCGTTAGCAGGCGCTACACAAAACGCTGAAATAAAATATAGGGTTCAACAGGGTTCAATTCTCGGGCCGACTCTCTTCTCTGTATATATCAACGATGTCTCTCTTTCTGCTGGTGAGTCTCTGATCCACCTCTACGCAGACGACACCATTCTGTATACTTCTGGTCCTTCTTTGGAAACTGTGTTAACAAACCTCCAGACGAGCTTCAATGTCATACAACACTCCTTCCGTGGCCTCCAACTGCTCTTAAATGCATGTAAAACTAAATGCATGTTCTTCAACCGATTGCTGCCTGCCCATCTAACATCACTACACTGGACGGTTCTGACTTAGAATATGTGGACAACTGATTAGACTGCAAACTCTCCTTCCAGACTCACATTAAGCATCTCCAATCAAAAATGCAATCTAGAATTGGCTCTAGAATTGGCCTTCTATTTCACAACAAACGCATCCTTCCCTCATGCTGCCAAACATACCCTCGCAAAACTGACTATCCTACCGATCCTTGACTTCAGTGATGTCATTTACAAAATAGCCTCCAACAGTCTACCCAGCAAATTGGATGCAGTCTATCACAGTGCCATCCATTTTGTCACCAAAGCCCCATATACTACCCACCATTGCGACCTGTATGCTCTCGTTGCCTGGCCCTCACTTCATATTCGTTGCCAAACCCACTGGCTACAGGTCATCTATAATTATTTGCTAGGTAAAGCCCCGCCTTATCTCAGCTCACTGGTCACCATAGCAGCACCCAGCGCTCCAGCAGGTATATTTCACTGGTCATCCCCAAAGCCAATTCCTCCCTTGGCCGCCTTTTCTTCCAGTTCTCTCCTGCCAATGACTGGAACGAACTGCAAAAATCACTGAAACTGGAGACTCACATCTCCCTCACTAACTTTAAGCACCAGCTGTCAGAGCAGCTTACAGATCATTGCACCTGTTCATAGCCCATCTGTAAATAGCCCATCCAACTACCTCATCCGCATACTGTATTTATTTTTCTCCTTTGCTCCCCAGTATCTCTACTTGCACATCATCATCTGCACATCTATCACTCCAGTGTTAATGCTAAATTGTAATTATTTTCGCCTCTAGGGCCTATTTATTGCCTCACCTCCCTACTCTTCTACATTTGTACATAGATTTTTCTATTTTTCTTTTCTATTGTGTTATTGACTGTACGTTTGTTTATGTGTAACTCTGTGTTGTTGTTTGTGTCTCACTGCTTTGCTTTATCTTGGCCAGGTTGCAGTTGTAAATGAGAACTTTTTCTCAACTGGCCTACCTGGTTAAATAAAGGGTTAGGGTTATATATATAAATACCTGGTTAAATAAAGGGTTAGGGTTATATATATAAATACCTGGTTAAATAAAGGGTTATATATATAAATACCTGGTTAAATAAAGGGTTATATATATATAAATACCTGGTTAAATAAAGGTGAAATAAAATTTAAAAAAAATAATTTCAACAATAATCTTCATTTTAATTTGATTTAACAAAAAACAAGAGGGCTTAATTGGAGTCTATTTCTTCTGAGCCTAGGCCTTTATAAATTGAAACATAATATAAAATATTATATCAATATTATTATTATTATTATTATATAAATATATATAAATAAAATAAAAAAATAAACTGTCTATGAGGCCTCACATCTTTCACAATAAGAAAATATACACCTGTTAGAGATAGGGTAAATACTGCCCCCTTTGAATGAATTGCGTGCCCAAAGTGAACTGAATAAAAATCTGTCCTAAATTGCTAATATATGCATATAATAATTATTATTGGATAGAAAACACTCTGAAGCTTCTAAAACCGTTTGAATTATGTCTGTGAGTATAACAGACCTCACAGGGCAGGCAATCTTCCAAACTAGTTTTGGAATCCTGAAAGTTGGGGCAACTTTGACGTCATCGCCCCCTCCCTTCCCAACCAGTTATGGATCTGGAAACACTTCCTATGTTTTCCACTAGATGTCCTCATTCAGTAGAGCGTTTAATGGTGCAAATGCTGTGAACTTTGACCCAATGAGGTGAAAAACTGTGGGTGTCGCGAGGATTTTCAAGTGCGTGAGGGCGCGCTTTGGACAAAAAGCTTCCTTTGTTCCAGTCAGCCCCAGATGAACTAGGATTGTCCGGTTGGAATGCCATTCGTTTTGTACGTTTATAACATCCTAAAGCTTGATTCTGCACTTAGTTTGACCAGTTTCGTCGACCTGTAATATGTAATTTGGAAGTTTTGATGCACAATTATTCTGGACCAGAAGTCATTTTTTGGGCATTTGAGCTGAAAGTGGTAGCATATGCCACTACATGGACACTAGAATTGAACATTATGAAACAAAACGATGTATTGGGTAAGTATGACTCCTTCCACTACATTTCGATCCATCAAAGGTAAGGGAATATTTATGTTGTAATTTTGTATTTCTGTTGACTCCAACATAGCGGAGAAATATTGTTACGTCTGAGCGCCGTCTCAGATTATTGCATGGTAAACTAATTCCGTAACGTTAGAAAAAAATGTGACACAGCGGTTGCATTAAGAACAAGTATATCTTTCTAACTATATTTAGAACATGTATCTTTAGTCAAAGTTTATGATTTAGTATTTCTGTTATCTGGCGGAGCTTTATATAATTTCTCCGGACATTTTGGAGAATTTTCTGAACATAGCGTCAATGTAAACCGAGATTTATGCATATTATCGAACAAAACATAAATGTACTGTGTAACATGTCATATGACTGTCATCTGATGAAGATTTTCAAAAGGTTAGTGAATGATTTTTCTTTTAATCCTGCTTTTGTGATTGTATC
Source organism: Oncorhynchus tshawytscha (assembly GCF_018296145.1). NCBI lineage: Eukaryota > Metazoa > Chordata > Actinopteri > Salmoniformes > Salmonidae > Oncorhynchus > Oncorhynchus tshawytscha. Next base: position 48,003,949 of record NC_056458.1, on the reverse strand, counting down.
TTTTGCTGGACAAAATGGCTACGTTTTGTCTTTGTTTTGGTGGTGGTCTAACATATATATATATATGCTGTGTTTTCGCCGTAAAACATTTTAAAAATCTGACACGCTGGGTAGATGAACAAGGTGTTTATCTTTCATTTGAGGTATTGGACTTGTTAATGTGTGGAGGTTAAATATTTCTAAGAATATTTTTGCATTCCCTGCGCCACCGTTTGAGTTGAACGGGGGGGTGTAGTTCCCGTTTGGGAACCTATAGGCACAACAGGGTTTACTGCTCCTCTAACGGCAGAACAAAACAGAAAATACTGTCAACTTGAGACCTAAATATCCACACAATAATGTTCATGTTTACTAAATACAGTCATATACTGTAGGCCACTAAGTTACTTAGGGAAAAGAATCAGCTTGAACTCATCCATCGAAGGTATTGTTTACTTAGCAAAGGGAGGAGACTTCTCCACCAGGACGGACAGTGAGAGGTCCAAACACAATCTGGTGGAGAAGTTGTCCCTCTTGATGAAAATCATCTGTGACGACGCTGCCCGTCATTTTCTTCCAGATGACAAAGTCCAAATACAACAACTCAAGCTTCCTAGTATAAAAAGCCTGGTTGTTTTTCCCTCTTCCTTCTAACTGGAGATTCCCTTTAAAGGGACGTGTTTTTTTTTTTTTTTTTTAAACATGTGTGTGTGTGTGTGTGTGTGTTTAGCTTGCAGTTAACGCGTTAGGTCTCTGTCTGGGGACAGGAAGACCACTTTGAAAGTTCCATGCTTAGATTCATAACGACATCTGAGATCATTTTTCCAATACTGTTCCCTACATATGGAGTTCCGGTCAAATAATATATACTAAATAAAAAATATATACTAAATAAATAATATATACTAAATAAATGAACTATAACGGTGTCATTTGGGATGCTGAGGGAGAGAGAGAGAGATACATAATGAGATAAAAGGAGATAAAAGGAGGAGGAGAGGAAGGTGGAGGGAGGTGGAGGAGAGAGGTGGAGGAGAAGTAGGAGGGGAGGAGGAGGAGGATGAGAGGAAGTGAGATTGAGAGAGTAGGAGGAGGGGGGAGGGGGGGAGGAGGAGCAGGAGAAGGAGCAGGAGGAGGAGAATGAGAAGAAGTGAGATTGAGAGAGGAGGAGGAGGATGAGAGGAAGTGAGATTGAGAGAGGAGGAGGGGGAGAGGAGGACGAGAGGAAGTGAGATTGAGAGAGGAGGATGAGGAGGGGGAGAGGAGGAGGATGAGAGGAAATGAGATTGAGAGAGGAGGATCAGGAGGGGGAGGAGGAGGAGGATGAGAGGAAGTGAGATTGAGAGGATGAGGAGGAGGAGGAGGAGGGCTCATATTTCATGTTGACATGGACATGATAAACACGGAGGCCTTTACCTTACAGTTCATCCACAGTGGTGGTAATAACCTTCACACTTTGATGTAGACACACACACACACCAGGTCACTTAATGTGCTGTATTGTTGAGGGGACACGTTGTCTGTTCAGCACTTATAGATGCTATGGTAATAACCCTATAACCATGGTGATTAGATTCCAGGCGATTAAAAAGGTAAATGTAGCGTAACCGCGGTGATGAGAGGAACAGACGTTATTCTAAAAGGCCGGTGTGATTCCATCAGTGGTCGGCACGGTGACTGAACAAGCCCTGGGTGAAGTAATTGAGAAACAGATCGCTCCTCATTAAAACACAAGCTCTGGTGAAGAGACCACTGTGGCCCTAGGGTGGAGGGATGGAAGGAGAGAGAGAGAGGGGGGAGAGGGGGGAGAGAGGAAGGAGAGAGAGAGAGGGGGAAGGAAGGAGAGAGAGGGAAGGAGAGAGCGAGGCGGGGGTTAGGAGAGAGAGGGGGTAGGAGAGAGAGGCGCGGGGGAGAGAGAGGAAGGAGAGAGAGGGGGATAGGAGAGAGAGGCGGGGGGAGAGAGGGGGTAGGAGAGAGAGAGGCGGGGGGTAGGAGAGAGAGAAAGGAGAGAGAGGGGGAAGGAGAGAGAGGGGAGTAGGAGAGAGGGAGGCAGGGGGTTCGAGAGAGAAAGGGGAGAGAGAGAGAGAGCGAGGGAGGGAGAGAGAGAAAGGAGAGAGAGGGGGAAGGAGAGAGAGGGGGGTAGGAGAGAGAGAGGCGGGGGGTAGGAGAGAGAGAAAGGGGGAAGGAGAGAGATGGGGGGTAGGAGAGAGAGAGGCGGGGGTAGGAGAGAGAGAGAGAGAGGTCAAAGCGATAATTGATAGCAGTAAAACTCAATGAGACAAATGGTGGAAATGCACTCTCCATAGCTGAGGGCGGTGTGTGTGTTTGTGTGCATGCTTCCTGTGCAAACACTGTCCAGATGGGAGAAGGCTGAAGACATGATCTGCTGTCATCAAGAGAGAAAATGGGGAGAGAGAGAGAGTACGAGAGAGTGAGAGAGAGTACGAGAGAGTGAGAGAGAGTACGAGAGAGTACGAGAGAGTGAGAGAGAGTACGAGAGAGTGAGAGAGCGTACGAGAGAGAGTACGAGAGAGTGAGAGAGAGTACGAGAGAGTGAGAGAGAGTACGAGAGAGTACGAGAGAGTGAGAGAGAGAAAGAGAGAGTGAAAGAGAAGTGTAGCTAGGCATGGACATGTGAGGGATGGAGAGATAGAAAGAGAGAGAGCAGATGGACAGACTTGAGGATAAGAGAGAAAGATGAAATTAGGATGAGGACAGAGATAGAGAGGCAGAAGGAGAGAGAGAGACAGAGAGAGAGAGAGAGACAGAGAGAGAGATGAAATTAGGATGAGGACAGAGATAGAGAGGCAGAAGGAGAGAGAGAGACAGAGAGAGAGATGAAATTAGGATGAGGACAGAGATAGAGAGGCAGAAGGAGAGAGAGAGACAGAGAGAGAGAGGGACAGAGAGAGAGATGAAATTAGGATGAGGACAGAGATAGAGGCAGAAGGAGAGAGAGAGACAGAGAGAGAGAGAGAGAGAGAGAGGGACAGAGAGAGAGATGAAATTAGGATGAGGACAGAGAAAGAGAGGCAGAAGGAGAGAGAGAGACAGAGAGAGAGAGAGAGAGAGAGAGAGGAGAGAGAGACAGAGAGAGAGAGAGAGAGACAGAGAGAGAGATGAAATTAGGATGAGGACAGAGATAGAGAGGCAGAAGGAGAGAGAGAGACAGAGAGAGAGATGAAATTAGGATGAGGACAGAGATAGAGAGGCAGAAGGAGAGAGAGAGACAGAGAGAGAGAGGGACAGAGAGAGAGATGAAATTAGGATGAGGACAGAGATAGAGAGGCAGAAGGAGAGAGAGAGACAGAGAGAGAGAGAGAGAGAGAGAGAGGACAGAGAGAGAGATGAAATTAGGATGAGGACAGAGATAGAGAGGCAGAAGGAGAGAGAGAGACAGAGAGAGAGAGAGAGGACAGAGAGAGAGATGAAATTAGGATGAGGACAGAGATAGAGAGGCAGAAGGAGAGAGAGAGACAGAGAGAGAGAGAGAGAGAGAGAGGGACAGAGAGAGAGAAATTAGGATGAAATTAGGATGAGGACAGAGATAGAGAGGCAGAAGGAGAGAGAGAGACAGAGAGAGAGAGGGGGACAGAGAGAGAGATGAAATTAGGATGAGGACAGAGATAGAGAGGCAGAAGGAGAGAGAGAGACAGAGAGAGAGAGAGAGAGAGAGAGAGAGAGAGAGGGACAGAGAGAGAGATGAAATTAGGATGAGGACAGAGATAGAGAGGCAGAAGGAGAGAGAGAGATGAAATTAGGATGAGGACAGAGAGAGAGGCAGAAGGAGAGAGAGAGACAGAGAGAGAGAGAGAGAGAGAGAGAGAGAAGGAGAGAGAGAGACAGAGAGAGAGAGAGAGAGAGACAGAGAGAGAGATGAAATTAGGATGAGGACAGAGATAGAGAGGCAGAAGGAGAGAGAGAGACAGAGAGAGAGATGAAATTAGGATGAGGACAGAGATAGAGAGGCAGAAGGAGAGAGAGAGACAGAGAGAGAGAGGGACAGAGAGAGAGATGAAATTAGGATGAGGACAGAGATAGAGAGGCAGAAGGAGAGAGAGAGACAGAGAGAGAGAGAGAGAGAGAGAGAGAGAGGACAGAGAGAGAGATGAAATTAGGATGAGGACAGAGATAGAGAGGCAGAAGGAGAGAGAGAGACAGAGAGAGAGAGAGAGAGAGAGAGAGAGAGAGAGGACAGAGAGAGAGATGAAATTAGGATGAGGACAGAGATAGAGAGGCAGAAGGAGAGAGAGAGACAGAGAGAGAGAGAGAGAGAGAGAGGACAGACAGACAGAGAGAGAGATGAAATTAGGATGAGGACAGAGATAGAGAGGCAGAAGGAGAGAGAGAGACAGAGAGAGAGAGAGAGAGAGAGAGAGAGGGGGACAGAGAGAGAGATGAAATTAGGATGAGGACAGAGATAGAGAGGCAGAAGGAGAGAGAGAGACAGAGAGAGAGAGAGAGAGAGAGAGAGAGAGAGAGGACAGAGAGAGAGATGAAATTAGGATGAGGACAGAGATAGAGAGGCAGAAGGAGAGAGAGAGACAGAGAGAGAGATGAAATTAGGATGAGGACAGAGAGAGAGGCAGAAGGAGAGAGAGAGACAGAGAGAGAGAGAGAGACAGAGAGAGAGACAGAGAGAGAGATGAAATTAGGATGAGGACAGAGATAGAGAGGCAGAAGGAGAGAGAGAGACAGAGAGAGAGAGAGAGAGAGAGGGGACAGAGAGAGAGATGAAATTAGGATGAGGACAGAGATAGAGAGGCAGAAGGAGAGAGAGAGACAGAGAGAGAGGGAGAGAGAGAGAGAGAGGGACAGAGAGAGAGATGAAATTAGGATGAGGACAGAGATAGAGAGGCAGAAGGAGAGAGATGAAATTAGGATGAGGACAGAGATAGAGAGGCAGGAACCTCACAGAAAAAACACATGATTTCATACACGTGGATTCAATTTCTCACATGAGATTTCACAAGTGGTGCCCTGCAAACAGAGATGAGTCGTTATGACACACACACACACACACACAGTGCTATTAGCATAGTGTTTTCAACTTAAACACGTGATGCATTTTGCCACATGGCTACATTGTGTATGTTTCTGCATACAGTCATTAATATTCAACATGTCCTCAACTGGGATTTGAACTCACAACCTCTTGGTTCAAGGCCATTCCAATCTTCTTGCTTAGTCATTAATATTCAACATGTCCTCAACTGGGATTTGAACTCACAACCTCTTGGTTCACAGCCATTCCAATCTTCCTGCTTAGTCATTAATATTCAACATGTCCTCAACTGGGATTTGAACTCACAACCTCTTGGTTCACGGCCATTCCAATCTTCTTGCTTAGTCATTAATATTCAACATGTCCTCAACTGGGATTTGAACTCACAACCTCTTGGTTCACAGCCATTCCAATCTTCCTGCTTAGTCATTAATATTCAACATGTCCTCAACTGGGATTTGAACTCACAACCTCTTGGTTCCCGGCATTTCCATCATTTGTCTGTGTCAGTAACTGATTTCATGTGTGTATTACTACACTTTGGACTTCAAAGTAAATCTGTTTTGTTAAAAAAATACACTCAAGAAAAACTATTACTACTAAGTCACGTTTTTCCAAGCTACTGCTGAAATTGCATTTTTTTATTATTTTTATTATTTCGTTGACGTACTTTTGTGTAATTTTAATTTTAATTTTAATTTTTATATGCTATTTTGGGAGAGAGAAAAAAATAATCGATCAGATGGAATTTTACCACCTGACTTTACATGGCCTCATTTCATGACAGGGACAGCTGGTTGACTTTACATGGCCTCATATCATGACAGGGACAGCTGGTTGACTTTACATGGCCTCATATCATGACAGGGACAGCTGGTTGACTTTACATGGCCTCATATCATGACAGGGACAGCTGGTTGACTTTACATGGCCTCATATCAATAAAGCCTTTCTTGAAAAAGCCACACCTTGACCCAGAAAATATAAAAAACTATCGGCCTATATCGAATCTTCCATTCCTCTCAAAAATGTTAGAAAAGGCTGTTGCGCAGCAACTTACTGCCTTCCTGAAGACAAACAATGTATACGAAATGCTTCAGTCTGGTTTTAGACCCCATCATAGCACTGAGACGGCACTTGTGAAGGTGGTAAATGACATTTTAATGGCATCGGACTGAGGCTCTGCATCTGTCCTCGTGCTCCGAGACCTTAGTGCTGCTTTTGATACCATCGATCACCACATTCTTTTGGAGAGATTGGAAACCCAAATTGGTCTACACGGAAAAGTTCTGGCCTGGTTTAGATCTTATCTGTCGGAAAGATATCAGTTTGTCTCTGTGAATGGTTTGTCCTGACAAATCAACTGTAAATGTCGGTGTTCCTCAAGGTTCCGTTTTGGGACCATTATTGTTTTCACTATATATTTTACCTCTTGGGGATGTTTTCGAAAACATAATGTTAACTTTCACTGCTATGCGGATGACACACAGCTGTACATTTCAATGAAACATGGTGAAGCCCCAAAATTGCCCTTGCTAGAAGCATGTGTTTCAGACCTAAGGAAGTGGATGGCTGCAAACTTTCTACTTTTAAACTCGGACAAAACAGAGATGCTTGTTCTAGGTCCCAAGAAACAAATAGATATTCTGTTGAGTCTGACAATTAATCTTAATGGTTGTACAGTCGTCTCAAATAAAACTGTGAAGGACCTCGGCGTTACTCTGGACCCTGATCTCTCTTTTGAAGAACATATCAAGACCATTTCAAGGACAGCTTTTTTCCATCTACGTAACATTGCAAAAATCTGAAACTTTCTGTCCGAAAATGATGCAGAAAAATTAATTCATGCTTTTGTCACTTCTAGGTTAGACTACTGCAATGCTCTACTTTCCGGCTACCCGGATAAAGCACTAAATAAACTTCAGTTGGTGCTAAATACGGCTGCTAGAATCCTGACTAGAACCAAAATATTTGATCATATTACTCCAGTGCTAGCCTCTCTACACTGGCTTCCTGTCAAAGCAAGGGCTGATTTCAAGGTTTTACTGCTAACCTACAAAGCATTACATGGGCTTGCTCCTACCTATCTCTCTGATTTGGTCCTGCCGTACATACCTACACGTACGCTACGGTCACAAGACGCAGGCCTCCTAATTGTCCCTAGAATTTCTAAGCAAACAGCTGGAGGCAGGGCTTTCTCCTATAGAGCTCCATTTTTATGGAACGGTCTGCCTACCCATGTCAGATACGCAAACTCGGTCTCAACCTTTAAGTCCTTACTGAAGACTCATCTCTTCGGTGGGTCATATGATTGAGTGTAGTCTGGCCCAGGAGTGGGAAGGTGAATGGAAAGGCTCTGGAGCAACGAACCGCCCTTGCTGTCTCTGCCTGGCCGGTTCCCCTCTTCCCACTGGGATTCTCTGCCTCTAACCCTATTACAGGGGCTGAGTCACTGGCTTACTGGGGCTCTCTCATGCCGTCCCTGGAAGGGGTGCGTCACCTGATTGGGTTGATTCACTGATGTGGTCATCCTGTCTGGGTTGGCGCACCCCCTTGGGTTGTGCCATGGCGGAGATCTTTGTGGGCTATACTCAGCCTTGTCTCAGGATGGTAAGTTGGTGGTGAAGATATCCCTCTAGTGGTGTGGGGGCTGTGCTTTGGCAAAGTGGGTGGGGTTATATCCTTCCTGTTTGGCCCTGTCTGGGGGTGTCCTCGGATGGGGCCACAGTGTCTCCTGACCCCTCCTGTCTCAGCCTCCAGTATTTATGCTGCAGTGGTTAATGTGTCGGGGGCTAGGGTCAGTTTGTTATATCTGGAGTACCTCTCCTGTCCTATTCGGTGTCCTGTGTGAATCTAAGTGTGCGTTCTCTAATTCTCTCTTTCTCTCTCTCTCTCTCGGAGGACCTGAGCCCTAGGACCATGCCCCAGGACTATCTGACATGATGACTCCTTGCTGTCCCCAGTCCACCTGGCCGTGCTGCTGCTCCAGTTTCAACTGTTCTGCCTTATTATTATTCGACCATGCTGGTCATTTATGAACATTTGAACATCTTGGCCATGTTCTGTTATAATCTCCACCCGGCACAGCCAGAAGAGGACTGGCCACCCCACATAGCCTGGTTCCTCTCTAGGTTTCGTCCTAGGTTCTGGCCTTTCTAGAGAGTTTTTCCTAGCCACTGTGCTTCTATTGCTTACCATTTGGGTAAGTAGGGTTGTAAGACAGGGCTGATAATAGAGTATAACAGAGGGAAACAATTTACAACTGTGTTAAAAATACACCTTAATTAACAAATGATCTGGTAATGAGCCTATTGTACTCACAATGACAAGAGGTGAGATAGGGGGAGAGAGAGAGAGAGAGAGAGAGAGAGAGAGAGAGATGGACAGAGAGATGGAGAGAGAGAGATGGGGAGAGAGAGAGATGTACAGAGAGATGGAGAGAGGGAGAGAGATATGGACATAGAGATGGACAGAGAGAGAGAGGGAGAGAGAGAGAGAAGTGAGAGAGAGAAGTGAGATGGAGAGAGAGAGAAGTGAGATGGAGAGAGAGAGAGATGGAGAGAGAGAGAGAGAGATGGACAGAGAGATGGAGGGAGAGAGAGAGAGAGAGAGAGAGAGAGATGGACAGAGAGATGGAGAGAGAGAGAAAGAGAGGTGAGATGGAGAGAGAGAGGTGAGATGAGAGAGAGAAGTGAGATGGAGAGAGAGAAGTGAGATGGAGAGAGAGAAAGAAGTGAGATGGAAATAGAGAGCGAGAGAGAGGTGAGATGGAGAGAGAGAGGTGAGATGGAGAAAGAGAGAGGTGAGATGGAGAGAGAGAGAGGTGAGATGGAGAGAGAGAGAGAGAGCTGAGATGGAGAAAGAGAGAAGTGAAATGGAAAGAGAGCGAGATGGAGAGAGAGAGGTGAGATAGAGAGAGAAGAGATGGAGAGAGAAGGAAAGGGATAGAGAGAAGGAAAGGGATAGAGAGAGAGAGAGAGAGAGAGAGAGATGGACCGAGAGATGGACAGAGAGATGGACAGAGAGATGGAGAAAGAGAGATGGACAGAGAGAGAGAGAGAGAGAGAGAGAGAGAGAGAGAGAGAGAAAAGTGAGATGGAGAGAGAGAAGTGAGATGGAGAGAGAGAAGTGAGATGGAGATAGAGAGAGAGAGAGAAGAGATGGCAACGGCTCCTGGTAGTAGTGGTAATGATAGCAGTTTAGTGATGGTGGTAGTGGTGGTAATGGTGGTAATGGTAATGGTAACAGTTTAGTGATGGTGGTAGTAGTAGTAGTATTGATGATAATGATAATAGTTTAGTGATGGTGGTGGTAGTGGTAATGATAATGATAACAGTTTAGTGGTGGTGGTGGTAGTAGTAGTGGTATGGGTGGTAATGGTAATTATAACAGATTGGTGATGGTGGTAATAGTAGTAGTGGTATGGGTGGTAATGGTAATGGTAACAGTTTGGTGATGGTGGTAGTAGTAGTGGTATGGGTGGTAATGGTAATGTTAACAGTTTAGTGATGGTGGTAGTAGTAGTAGTGGTAGGGGTGGTAATGTAACAGTTTAGTGATGGTGGAAGTAGTAGTGGTAATGGTAATGGTAGCAGTTTAGTGATAATGTGGTAGTAGCAGTAGTGGTATGGGTGGTAATGTCAAATCAAATCAAATTTTATTTGTCACATACACATGGTTAGCAGATGTTAATGCGAGTGTAGCGAAATGCTTGTGCTTCTAGTTCCGACAATGCAGTAATAACGAACAAGTAATCTAACTAACAATTCCAAAAAACTACTGTCTTATACACAGTGTAAGGGGATAAAGAATATGTACATAAGGATATATGAATGAGTGATGGTACAGAGCAGCATAGGCAAGATACAGTAGATGATATCGAGTACAGTATATACATATGAGATGAGTATGTAAACCAAGTGGCATAGTTAAAGTGGCTAGTGATACATGTATTACATAAGGATGCAGTCGATGATATAGAGTACAGTATCTACGTATGCATATGAGATATATAATGTTACTTACCCTACATTATTCAAGGTAGCATTGTTTAAAGTGGCTAGTGATATATTTACATCATTTCCCATCAATTCCCATTATTAAAGTGGCTGGAGTAGAGTCAGTGTCATTGACAGTGTGTTGGCAGTAGCCACTCAATGTTAGTGGTGGCTGTTTAACAGTCTGATGGCCTTGAGATAGAAGCTGTTTTTCAGTCTCTCGGTCCCAGCTTTGATGCACCTGTACTGACCTCGCCTTCTGGATGACAGCGGGGTGAACAGGCAGTGGCTCGGGTGGTTGATGTCCTTGATGATCTTTATGGCCTTCCTGTAGCATCGGGTGGTGTAGGTGTCCTGGAGGGCAGGTAGTTTGCCCCCGGTGATGCATTGTGCAGACCTCACTACCCTCTGGAGAGCCTTACGGTTGAGGGCGGTGCAGTTGCCATACCAGGCGGTGATACAGCCCGCCAGGATGCTCTCGATTGTGCATCTGTAGAAGTTTGTGAGTGCTTTTGGTGACAAGCCAAATTTCTTCAGCCTCCTGAGGTTGAAGAGGCGCTGCTGCGCCTTCTTCACGATGCTGTCTGTGTGAGTGGACCAATTCAGTTTGTCTGTGATGTGTATGCCGAGGAACTTAAAACTTGCTACCCTCTCCACTACTGTTCCATCGATGTGGATAGGGGGTGTTCCCTCTGCTGTTTACTGAAGTCCACAATCATCTCCTTAGTTTTGTTGACGTTGAGTGTGAGGTTATTTTCCTGACACTACACTCCGAGGGCCCTCACCTCCTCCCTGTAGGCCGTCTCGTCGTTGTTGGTAATCAAGCCTACCCCTGTTGTGTCGTCCGCAAACTTGATGATTGAGTTGGAGGCGTGCGTGGCCACGCAGTCGTGGGTGAACAGGGAGTACAGGAGAGGGCTCAGAACGCACCCTTGTGGGGCCTCAGTGTTGAGGATCAGCGGGGAGGAGATGTTGTTGCCTACCCTCACCACCTGGGGGCGGCCCGTCAGGAAGTCCAGTACCCAGTTGCACAGGGCGGGGTCGAGACCCAGGGTCTCGAGCTTGATGACGAGCTTGGAGGGTACTATGGTGTTGAATGCCGAGCTGTAGTCGATGAACAGCATTCTCACATAGGTATTCCTCTTGTCCAGATGGGTTAGGGCAGTGTGCAGTGTGGTTGAGATTGCATCGTCTGTGGACCTATTTGGGCGGTAAGCAAATTGGAGTGGGTCTAGGGTGTCAGGTAGGGTGGAGGTGATATGGTCCTTGACTAGTCTCTCAAAGCACTTCATGATGACGGATGTGAGTGCTACGGGCGGTAGTCGTTTAGCTCAGTTACCTTAGCTTTCTTGGGAACAGGAAAATGGTGGCCCTCTTGAAGCATGTGGGAACAGCAGACTGGTATAGGGATTGATTGAATATGTCCGTAAACACACCGGCCAGCTGGTCTGCGCATGCTCTGAGGGCGCGGCTGGGGATGCCGTCTGGGCCTGCAGCCTTGCGAGGGTTAACACGTTTAAATGTCTTACTCACTTCGGCTGCAGTGAAGGAGAGACCGCATGTTTTCGTTGCAGGCCGTGTCAGTGGCACTGTATTGTCCTCAAAGCGGGCAAAAAGTTATTTAGTCTGCCTGGGAGCAAGACATCCTGGTCCGTGACTGGGCTGGGTTTCTTCCTGTAGTCCGTGATTGCCTGTAGACCCTGCCACATGCCTCTTGTGTCTGAGCCGTTGAATTGAGATTCTACTTTGTCTCTGTACTGGCGCTTAGCTTGTTTTTAGCCTTGCGGAGGGAATAGCTGCACTGTATGTATTCAGTCATGTTACCAGACACCTTGCCCTGATTAAAAGCAGTGGTTCGCGCTTTCAGTTTCACACGAACGCTGCCATCAATCCACGGTTTCTGGTTAGGGAATGTTTTAATCGTTGCTATGGGAACGACATCTTCAACGCACGTTCTAATGAACTCGCACACCGAATCAGCGTATTCGTCAATGTTGTTATCTGACGCAATACGAAACATCTCCCAGTCCACGTGATGGAAGCAGTCTTGGAGTGTGGAGTCAGCTTGGTCAGACCAGCGTTGAACAGACCTCAGTGTGGGAGCCTCTTGTTTTAGTTTCTGTCTGTAGGCATGGATCAACAAAATGGAGTCGTGGTCAGCTTTTCCGAAAGGGGGGCGGGGCAGGGCCTTATATGCGTCGCGGAAGTTAGAGTAACAATGATCCAAGGTCTTTCCACCCCTGGTTGCGCAATCGATATGCTGATAAAATTTAGGGAGTCTTGTTTTCAGATTAGCCTTGTTAAAATCCCCAGCTACAATGAATGCAGCCTCCGGATATATGGTTTCCAGTTTGCAGAGAGTTAAATAAAGTTTGTTCAGAGCCATCGATGTGTCTGCTTGGGGGTATATACGGCTGTGATTATAATCGAAGAGAATTCTCTTGGTAGATAATGCGGTCTACATTTGATTGTGAGGAATTCTAAATCAGGTGAACAGAAGGATTTCTTGAAGGAAGTTCCTGTATGTTTCTTTCATCACACCATGTCACGTTAGCCATAAGGCATACGCCCCGCCCCTCTTCTTACCAGAAAGATGTTTGTTTCTATCGGCGCGATGCGTGGAGAAACCCGCTGGCTGCACCGCCTCGGATAGCGTCTCTCCAGTGAGCCATGTTTCCGTGAAGCAAAGAACGTTACAGTCTCTGATGTCCCTCTGGAATGCTACCCTTGCTCGGATTTCATCAACCTTGTTGTCAAGAGACTGGACATTGGCAAGAAGAATGCTAGGGAGTGGTGCACGGTGTGCCCGTCTCCGGAGTCTGACCAGAAGACCGCCTCGTTTCCCTCTTTTTCTGAGTCGTTTTTTTTGGGTCGCTGCATGGGATCCACTCCGTTGTCCTGTTTGTAAGGCAGAACACAGGATCCGCATCGCGAAAAACATATTCTTGGTCGTACTGATGGTGAGTTGACGCTGATCTTATGTTCAGTAGTTCTTCTCGACTGTATGTAATGAAACCTAAGATGACCTGGGGTACTAATGTAAGAAATAACACGTAAAAAAACAAAAAACTGCATAGTTTCCTAGGAACGCGAAGCGAGGCGGCCATCTCTGTCGGCGCCGGAAGGAAAGAGGTGAGATGGAGAGAGAGAAAGAGGTGAGATGGAGAGAGAGAAGTGAAATGGAGAGAGAGAAGTGAAATGGAGAGAGAGAGAGAAAGAGGTGAGATGGAGAGAGAGAAAGAGGTGAGATGGAGAGAGAGAAGTGAAATGGAGAGAGAGAAGTGAAATGGAGAGAGAGAGAGGTGAGATGGAGAGAGAGAGAAGTGGAGAGAGAGAGGTGAGATGGAGAGAGAGAGAGAGAGGTGAGATGGAGAGAGAAGTGAAATGGAGAGAGAAAGAGGTGAGATGGAGAGAGAGAAGTGAAATGGAGAGAGAAAGAGGTGAGATGGAGAGAGAGAAAGAGAAGTGGAGAGAGAGAGAGAGATGAGATGGAGAGAGAGAAAGAGAAGTGGAGAAAGAGAGAGGTGAGATGGAGAGAGAGAAAGAGGTGAGATGGAGAGAGAGAAAGAGAAGTGGAGAGAGAGAGAGGTGAGATGGAGAGAGAGAAAGAGAAGTGGAGAAAGAGAGAGGTGAGATGGAGAGAGAGAAAGAGAAGTGGAGAGAGAGAGAGGTGAGATGGAGAGAGAGAAAGAGAAGTGGAGAAAGAGAGAGGTGAGATGGAGAGAGAGAAAGAGGTGAGATGGAGAGAGAGAAAGAGAAGTGGAGAGAGAGAGAGAAAGAGAAGTGGAGAGAGAGAGAGGTGAGATGGAGAGAGAAAGAGGTGAGATGGAGAGAGAAAGAGGTGAGATGGAGAGAGAAAGAGGTGAGATGGAGAGAGAAAGAGGTGAGATGGAGAGAGAGTCCCCAAACCAAGATAGCAATCCGACGCCTTTCTCCTTCGTCTTGTCGTGTCCCGTTGTATATACAGTATATTTTAATATATTTTTCTTCGCATATCTTTTTTATATTTTTCTAAACCTCAACTTCAAAATATTCTCCTGCAACCCGCCTCACCCAATGTGATGCGGGTCTGTTTTTATTTACCTCGGAACCGGACTCCCCCAACAGAAGCTAGCCAGCTCACTAGCTACTAGCTAGTAGTCAGCTAATCACAGGTAGCATCATCAGCTAACCGTTCGCTCAGAAAGCTCTCGCCATACCGGACCTATGTTCTCTCCATGTCCCCGGATTCTTACCGCTCTGAACCTTTTCGCCTAGCTAGTGTGACAGGTTAAAGGAAATATTCATTGCCTGTTATGCATTAAAAACTATTAGTAATATATCAGGAGTCAATATGTTTGAATACACCCGGGATACATCAGGAGTCAATATGTATGTGAGGACATGTTAAAACATCTAAGGTTAAAAAGATCATGCATTCAGAATTAGTTGATAGAGAGTGATAACATTCATATAATTGTGTTAAAGTTCAAATCCGTCAAAGGGTACAAATTGTGAGAGGAATGTGTAAACGTTATATACTTTATTTTGCCTAATGGAAGGGTAAAAACGTTAATCTGTGATCTACTAAATGCTCTTAATCTATGAGCCCGAGATCGATTGCTCTGGTCTCCACCCAAGTTCCCGGGGAAATCGCGGTCTTTTCTCATTGCACTAAAGGTTATTATTGGGGAAACAAGACCGTATCACTCTCGTGATTATTTCTCTCCTTTTTCAGGTACGTTATTGATGATTAAAAAAAAGAGTAATTTAAATGTAATAACTCGCTAACATGAGTGTTTAAAGGTCTTAGTAACAGCTTGAGGAGTTAGAAGATGGCGGCATGTCAGAATTGTTGCTACTTAAAGACGAAATGACAGAGATGATCAGTGGCATAGATAACAAGACAGGGCAAATTGACCATGATATTGAACCAGCCGGAACACATCACAGAATAGAGGAACTGAGAACTGTAACCCCACAACAAGGGGTGGGAACTGAGCAGATTACTGCAGCCAAAGCCAGTGATTCTCTGCGTCAGCCCCAACAACATGCCAATCTATCAGGGGAGCGTGCCGCTCTCACCCAATGCACAGCCCAGCTCATACTGGCGCAAAGAGTTTAACATTCCTGGTCAGATAGGTGAACCGGGCCAGAAAGAAAAACAGATTTTTTCCAGCCTTGCCCATCATATTGAGAATGGACTTTAACAGAGGCTATCCTGAGGTAGAAATAGTAGACGCAGTAGTCAGGGCTATTTCTCCGGGCTACTTGGAAGGTAAACCCCAGCTAACTCTTCCCACACTTAGATGTTCCCACTTCCCACTTCCAAGAAAAAAGAGCATTACAAACAGCTTCAGAAGCATAGCAAGGAGACCCCACAAAGCTTCCTGATGCGCGTCAGAAAGTACTGTTTGCATCCCAGGAGTCAGAATCAGGGCTTAAGTATGACCCTGCTCTAGTCCAGAGCATGTGTTTACACACAGTCCTTACAGGTCTCCAGAGTGACAGTATATATAGACATGCAGCCTCTCCTGCTAGAGAGCAAAACATCAGATGAGGTTTTGCTAGAGAAGCTTAACATTGCTTGTGCTAATGAGATAGAAAGACGAAACAAAAAGCGGTTTAATGCCCCACAGCCTGCTACAACTGTAAGTGTAGTCCAGTTAGAAGATACGCCATCCGCAAAGTGTCCTGTGAAGGAAGTCAAGGCTAAGATACCCGCAGGACTGTTAACAGAGTTAGCTGAACTTAAGACAGGTGTAGCTTCTCTAAAAGGTCTCAGTGCAGAGATTGCTCAGATTAAGGAGACATTACAGCAGCCTATGTTTCAGTCACCGCCTTGTGCCTATGCCCCACCCCCAGTTAGGAGGCCAGATAGGGACCCCCAGCCACCTGTTTCCCAGCAGCAGTATTACAGCAACTACAGTTGGTCCCAAGCACCTGACCCTGCGCAGCATCAATATGCACCACTCTGCTCCAAGGAGGTGAACAGATTTTGTCTGCAGCTCCAAGCCAGAACAGATGGTCCCAAGCACCTGACCCTGCGCAGCATCAATATGCACCACTCTGCTCCAAGGAGGTGTTTTGTCTGCAGGCCAGAACAGATGGTCCCAAGCACCTGACCCTGCGCAGCATCAATATGCATCTAACCGGTATACCAACCGCTCTGCTCAAGCTCTAAGGAGGTGTTTTGTCTGCAGGCCAGAACAGATGGTCCCAAGCACCTGACCCTGCGCAGCATCAATATGCATCTAACCGGTATACCAACCGCTCTGCTCAAGCTCTAAGGAGGTGTTTTGTCTGCAGGCCAGAACAGATGGTCCCAAGCACCTGACCCTGCGCAGCATCAATATGCACCTAACTGGTATACCAACCGCTCTGCTCTGCTGGTCCAGCTCCCTGCGCAGCAGGAGGTGTTTTGTCTGCCAGCAGGCCAGAAATATGCAGATGCACGCTGCACACACTGCTTCCAATGTGGGAGTGGAGAACATTTTCAAGCTGGATGTAAAATCCGGGGAGCCAGACCATCAAGGGAGGCCCCTTTAAACGGAAACGGGTTACCGCTGAGGGACGAGTGTTAACCGTAGCTACCAAAAAGTCCCAGAAATGTGCAAATTGTGCCAGAGAAGATTCACCTGAAACAATGTTCATCATGTAAAGAGACACTGTACTGTTCCAAAGGATGTCAAAACCAACATTGGACTAAACATAAGGAAAAATGCACTCACCTGGACATTGACTCTAATAGTGAAAGGTTTTCCCGCACAGAGGAATATGCCAACTCCTTACCATCCCTAGCTCAAGGTTGCCACCCCCGTAAGGTCACCTCACTAGTCGGCAGACAGGGCCTTATTGAGTGTCACCTGAATCGCCACCATCTCCAAGCTTTACGGGACACAGGCTCTCAGGTATCGGTCATTGATGAACGATGGAAAGAGGAATCTCTCCCAAACGCAAGGCTGAGAGATGTTTCAGAAATCCTGGACTCACCTGATGATCTAAGGTTGACTGCAGCAAATGTGACTGAAATGCCGTACCTGGGATGGATTGAAACAACTTTTCGGCTAGCCTCTGAAACTGACCAAACAAAGGAACTGATCATCCCGGTGCTGGTAATGAAAGGCTGTCACCTATCACATCCCATCATAGGTTTCAATGTTATCGAGCACATCCTGACAATGATCGAAAAGACTAAACGATACAGTACAGTAAAAACAGCTTTCCCAAGCCTCAAAAGAAACAAGGTGAGAGCTTTTATACAGGCTGTTAGTGCAGAACAGACAGATGAATACGCAGTGAAAACCAAGAAAGAGAAGGTTGCTGTACCAAAACACAGTAGCATTCAGATTGAGTGCCGTGTAGCTTCCCAGCCTTTCAAAGATGACATGACAATGCTTTTCCAGCCAGACCTGAACCCGCAGTGGCCAGATGACCTTGAGTTCTTTGACACACTAGTCAGAGTCAGGAAAGGTGTTTTTCCAGTTATCCTGCTTGATGTCTCTAACCCCATTGACCACGACATTGCCCTGCTAGGACGCACAATAAATCGGTACAGTACAAACCATTATGACTGTGTTACCTGCCCAAGTCTTTGAAAAAACTGTCACCCCAGCCACAGTGAATCACACCAGCGTTCGAACCCCATGTACTGCTACTGAACAGTGGGATCCACCAGTAGATTTACCTCACCTAACCGAAGAACAGAGAGAGATTGTTAGGAAGATGCTGAGAGAAGAGTGTCACTCCTTCTCCAGATCAGACAATGACATTGGCTGCATTGAACGATTGAAAATGACTATTTCTCTAAAGGACTCTGAACCAGTAAAGCGCACATACATGTCAGTGCCCAGGCCACTGTATCAGGAGATGAAGGGTTACCTTTATGACCTCATAGTCCAGGGCTGGGTTAGGAAGTCAAACTCTTCATATTCTTCACCTGTCGTGTGCGTTCATAAGAAGGACGGGACCCTCCGGTTGTGAGATAGATTACAGAGACCTGAACAGAAAGACACATCCCGACCGCCAGCCCATCCCTCGGGTCCAAGACATCATGGACAGTTTAGGTGGTAATTCCTGGTTCTCCCTCTTAGATCAGGGAAAAGCGTATCACCAGGGGTTCATCTCTGAAGAAAGCAGACCACTGACAGCATTTGTGACCCCGTGGGGACTCTATGAGTGGATACGTATGCCATTCGGCCTCATGAACACTCCTGCAGCTTTTCAGCGGTGTATGGAGGAGTGTTTGGAAGGGCTCCGGGATAACATCTGCATTCCTTATCTGGACGACACGCTAGTTTTCAGTATGGAGGAGTGTTTGGAAGGGCTCCGGGACAACATCTGCATTCCTTATCTGGACGACACGCTAGTTTTCAGTATGGAGGAGTGTTTGGAAGGGCTCAGGGATAACATCTGCATTCCTTATCTGGACGACACGCTAGTTTTCAGTATGGAGGAGTGTTTGGAAGGGCTCTGGGATAACATCTGCATTCCTTATCTGGACGACACGCTAGTTTTCAGTATGGAGGAGTGTTTGGAAGGGCTCTGGGATAACATCTGCATTCCTTATCTGGACGACACGCTAGTTTTCAGTATGGAGGAGTGTTTGGAAGGGCTCTGGGATAACATCTGCATTCCTTATCTGGATTTTTTACACGCTAGTAGGCTAGTTGAGAACAAGTTTCAAAGCATAGCATGGAGGAGTGTGTGCAAAAGGCATGGAAGGGCTCTGGGATAACATCTGCATTCCTTATCTGGACGACAGGCTAGTTTTCAGTAAAACATTCAACAGCCATGTGAATGACGTGCGAAAAGTTTTGCAGCGTCTCAGAGAGTATGGCATTAAACTCAAACCAAGTAAGTGTGATCTCTTTAAACCCCAGGTCCGTTATTTGGGCAGAATAGTGTCTGAATAGTGTCTGCAGCAGAGTTGACCCAGCCAATTTTGAAGCAGTAAGAGCATTGAAAGAAACCAGACCAGAGACTGTGGGCCAGCTCAGAAAAATGCTTGGTTTACTCACTTACTACAGACAGTACATCAAATACTTTTCTAGGAGTGCCAGCTGCCTGTATGACCTCCTGAAAGCAGATTCAGAGAAATTACCTGACCACCCACGGAAAACAAAAACAAAGAAAGTAAGTCATGTGGTGCCCTCAAACAAGCCAATCCTGTGGACTGACCAGCATCAACAGGCACTTGAACAGCTGATTGAGTGTTTGCTTCACCCACCAGTTTTAGGTTTCCCTGATTTCACTCAGCCATTTGTTGCACACACTGATGCGTCACACCAAGGCTTGGGAGCAGTTCTTTATCAAAAGCAAGAGGGGAAGCTTAGGGTCATTGCTTATGGCTCTCGGACCTTAACAGCAGCTGAGAAGAACTATCACTACCACTCGAGCAAGCTAGAATTTCTAGCTCTAAAATGGGCAATCACTGATAAGTTCCATGACTATTTGTACTATGCTCCGACCTTCACTGTATACAGCGAGAACAACCCGCTCTGCTACATTCTGTCTACTGCAAAACTGAACGCAGCCACTTCCAGGTGGGTTGCAGACTTGGCTGATTTCCACTTTACAATAAAGTACAGGCCAGGCAGAGAGAACGGTGATGCAGATGCTTTGTCAAGGATGCCACTGGATATAGAGTCACTGATGAGAGAATGTTCTGAGGAGCTTCCACCAGACACCATCGCCGCCACGATACAAGCAGTTGAGGTACAGAAAGAGGCTGTTGTACCTTGGTCACTTTCAGCTGCATCTATGTCAGTATCAGCTGAAGGTGAGACAATCAATGCAAATGAAAATGCTCAGAAAGCCGCTGCAAGAAGTAAGAAGAAAAAATGAGACTAAAGTTAGGAGTTCAGTGCTACTGTCTGGCGAGCGAGTTCTGATTAAAAACCTGACACCAAGAGGAGGAACAGGCAAACTCCGTAACTATTGGGAAGATACAATTCACACAGTAGTAAGACAAATGGGTTCAGACCTGCCGATTTATGAATTGAGACCAGAAAAGGGTAGGGGACGCTCCAGGGTCCTGCACAGAAACCACTTACTTTTTGAGACACAATCAGAAATGACCAAAGTGGACAAAAGTCAGAAGATGAGGAGACACCAGCCTGCATCACAGCCTCTAGATTCTGATGAAGACAGCGGGGATGAATATGACCTTCATCATGAGCCGCTACAGGTTCCCACAACTCCTACAGTACCTGAGGAGAGGAATGCTGAACCAGCGAGAGAGTGGGAACACAGGCAGTTGCAGTGCCAGTCCCTGATATGCTACCAGCACAGCTGGGACTCTGATTTGATGAGGTGGAAACTGAGCTGGATTTCTTAACCTCCTGCCAAAATGTTTCAAAATTAATAATATTTAACCAGGCAAGCCAGTTAATTAAGAACCAATTATAATTTATAGAAAGACAGATTTTTTTTTTTTACCAGCTTGGGATTCGATCCAGCAACCTTTCGGTTACTGACCCAACGCTCTAACCACTAGCCTACCCGCCGCCCCATAATAGAGACACATATTTCCCTCAGATTACACAAAGAATTTGAAAACAAATTCAATTCAACACCCAATATGTATTGGGTGAAATACCACAGTGTACCTGGACAGCAGCCAGATTTGTGACCTGTTGTCACAAGAAAAGAGCAACCCGGGCGAAGAACAAACACCATATTTATGTTGATTTATTTATTGTCCCTTTGGTATTTTAAACTATTTGCACATTATTGCAACATATAGATAAAATGACATTTGAAATGTCTTCATTCACTTGAAATGAGTATAATGTTTAATGTTCATCTTATTTATTGTTCATTTCACTTTTGTTTATGATCTATTTCACTTGCTTTTGGCAATGTAAACATATGTTTCCCATGCTTATAAAGCCCCTTGAATTGGAATTGGAATTGAGAGAGGTGAGATGGAGAGAGAGAGAGGTGAGATGGAGAGAGAGAGAGGTGAGATGGAGAGAGAGAGGTGAGATGGAGAGAGAGAGGTGAGATGGAGAGAGAGAGATGGAGAGAGAGAGAGAGAGAGATGGAGGGAGAGAGAGAGAGAGAGAGAGATGGAGAGAGAGAGAGATGGAGAGAGAGAGACTGTAGAACGCTTTGGTAGACTGTAGAACACTTTGGTAGACTGTAGAACGCTTTGGTAGACTGTAGAACACTTTGGTAGACTGTAGAACACTTTGGTAGACTGTAGAACACTTTGGTAGACTGTAGAACACTTGGGTAGACTGTAGAACACTTGGGTAGACTGTAGAACACTTGGGTAGACTGTAGAACACTTTGGTAGACTGTAGAACACTTGGGTAGACTGTAGAACACTTGGGTAGACTGTAGAACACTTTGGTAGAGTCCCTCCCTCCCTCCTAGACCCACTCCTCTCTCGCTTTCCCTCGACTCCCTCCTCAGTCTCCCCTCTTTCTCGTTCATGTCTAACAGTAGAAGACATCTGGGTTTGATTCTCTAAAAGGTCATCAGCGTGAGAGAATATGCAAATGTGTGATGAGACAGTATGCGTAGGACGATAACGACAGATGACGGAGAGACTGAGTAGTCAGAGGGAGAGAAACACACAGAGAGAGAGAGACTGGGTAGTCGGATGGAGAGAAACACAGAGAGAGAGAGACTGGGTAGTCAGAGGGAGAGAAACACACAGAGAGAGAGACACTGGGTAGTCGGAGGGAGAGAAACACAGAGTCTAAGGTAGACCGTCCACTGACAGAGAGACTGGGTAGTCAGAGGGAGAGAAACACACAGAGAGAGACAGGGTAGTCGGAGGGAGAGAAACACACAGAGAGAGAGACTGGGTAGTCAGAGGGAGAGAAACACACAGAGAGAGACTGGGTAGTCAGAGGGAGAGAAACACACAGAGAGAGAGAGACTGGGTAGTCAGAGGGAGAGAAACACACAGAGAGAGACTGGGTAGTCAGAGGGAGAGAAACACACAGAGAGAGACTGGGTAGTCAGAGGGAGAGAAACACACAGAGAGAGAGAGACTGGGTAGTTGGAGGGAGAGAAACACACTGAGAGAGAGACTGGGTAGTCGGATGGAGAGAAACACACAGAGAGAGAGACTGGGTAGTCGGATGGAGAGAAACACACACACACACACAGAGAGAGAGAGAGAGACTGGGTAGTCGGAGGGAGAGAAACACACACACACACACACACACACACAAACAGAGTCTAAGGGAGATGACTGACAGAGAAAGACTGATGGCTGATGAGTCAATCACCATGGTTATGTCCCTAAAGCCACCCTTATCCCTCTATAGTGCACTACTTTAGACCAGAGCCCTATGGGAACCTATTCTCTAAATAGTACACTACTTTTGACCAGGGCCCTAAGGGAACCTATTCCCTATATTCCGCACTACTTTAGACCAGGGCCCTGAGGGAACCTATTCCCTAAATAGAACACTACTTTAGACCAGGGCCCTATGGGGACCTATTCCCTAAATAGTACACTACTTTAGACCAGGGCCCTAAGGGAACCTATTCCCAAAATAGAACACTACTTTAGACCAGGGCCCTATGGGAACCTATTCCCTAAATAGTACACTACTTTTGACCAGGGCCCTAAGGGAACCTATTCCCTAAATAGTACACTACTTTAGACCAGGGCCCTATGGGAACCTATTCCCTAAATAGTACACTACTTTAGACCAGGGCCCTAAGGGAACCTATTCCCTATATAGTACACTACTTTAGACCAGGGCCCTAAGGGAACCTATTCCCTAAATAGTACACTACTTTTGACCAGGGCCCTATGGGAACATATTCCCTAAATAGTGCACTACTTTAGACCAGGGCCCTATGGGAACCTATTCCCTAAATAGTACACTACTTTAGACCAGGGCCCTATGGGAACCTATTCCCTAAATAGTACACTACTTTTGACCAGGGCCCTAAGGGAACCTATTCCCTATATAGTACACTACTTTTGACCAGGGCCCTAAGGGAACCTATTCCCTATATAGTACACTACTTTAGACCAGGGCCCATAGGGACACAGACAATTGGGAGGGATGTGTGTATCATATTGAAATCGTAATGGAATCATCTGTGAAGCTAATTCTCATGCACAGTCGTATTATTATTATTATCATTACCAAAGAGATGATTCAGAGCATATCGGATCAAATCACGGTCCGTCATGAAGCCAGACACGGTCTAAATGAAAAAGGCCAAGTCTCTGATATGTAGAACCGAGACATGAAACAGAGTGAGATCACAGTCTATTTTAAAGCTACCCTCTAAGATGTGTGTGCACACCGTCCATCATCAGAGAGAGGAGGGGCCATCGACACAATAATGGCAGGAAATGCACCATACGTAACAGAAAATCCATTGTGACATGGAAATGGAACGTCCAATAGCATTCTTCCAATGCAAATAGCCATGTTGATGAGCCCCTCCCCCGACTTTGACCGGCGTTTCCATACCTTGATGTAGTTCCAATTATAGACGGGTCAGTCTGGAGTCTACTGATCATTAGGGAACGAGTCTTACAGACGGGGTCAGTCTGGAGTCTACTGATCATTAGGGAACGAGTCTTACAGACGGGGTCAGTCTGGAGTCTACTGATCATTAGGGAACGAGTCTTACAGACGGGGTCAGTCTGGAGTCTACTGATCATTAGGGAACGAGTCTTACAGACGGGGTCAGTCTGGAGTCTACTGATCATTAGGGAACGAGTCGTACAGACGGGGTCAGTCTGGAGTCTACTGATCATTAGGGAACGAGTCTTACAGACGGGGTCAGTCTGTAGTCTACTGATCATTAGGGAACGAGTCGTGCAGACGGGATCAGTCTGGAGTCTACTGATCATTAGGGAACGAGTCTTACAGACGGGGTCAGTCTGGAGTCTACTGATCATTAGGTAATGAGTCGTGCAGATGGGATCAGTCTGTAGTCTACTGATTATTAGGGAACGAGTCTTACAGACGGGGTCAGTCTGTAGTCTACTGATCATTAGGGAACGAGTCTTACAGACGGGGTCAGTCTGGAGTCTACTGATCATTAGGTAATGAGTCGTGCAGACGGGATAAGTCTGTAGTCTACTGATCATTAGGGAACGAGTCTTACAGACGGAGTCAGTCTGGAGTCTACTGATCATTAGGTAATGAGTCGTACAGACGGGGTCAGTCTGTAGTCTACTGATCATTAGGGAACGAGTCTTACAGACGGGGTCAGTCTGTAGTCTACTGATCATTAGGGAACGAGTCCTGCAGACGGGGTCAGTCTGTAGTCTACTGATCATTAGGGAACGAGTCTTACAGACGGGGTCAGTCTGTAGTCTACTGATCATTAGGTAACGAGTCTTACAGACGGGGTCAGTCTGGAGTCTACTGATCATTAGGTAACGAGTCTTACAGATGGGGTCAGTCTGGAGTCTACTGATCATTAGGGAACGAGTCTTACAGACGGGGTCAGTCTGTAGTCTACTGATCATTAGGGAACGAGTCGTGCAGACGGGGTCAGTCTGGAGTCTACTGATCATTAGGGAACGAGTCTTACAGACGGGGTCAGTCTGGAGTCTACTGATCATTAGGTAACGAGACTTACAGGTGGGGTCAGTCTGGAGTCTACTGATCATTAGGTAACGAGTCTTACAGATGGGGTCAGTCTGGAGTCTACTGATCATTAGGTAACGAGACTTACAGGCGGGGTCAGTCTGGAGTCTACTGATCATTAGGGAACGAGTCTTACAGACGGGGTCAGTCTGGAGTCTACTGATCATTAGGTAACGAGTCGTGCAGATGGGATCAGTCTGTAGTCTACTGATCATTAGGTAACGAGTCTTACAGATGGGGTCAGTCTGGAGTCTACTGATCATTAGGTAACGAGTCTTACAGACGGGGTCAGTCTGTAGTCTACTGATCATTAGGGAATGAGTCCTGGAGACGGGGTCAGTCTGTAGTCTACTGATCATTAGGGAACGAGCCGTGGAGATGGGGTCAGTCTAGAGTCTACTGATCATTAGGGAACGAGTCTTACAGACGGGGTCAGTCTGTAGTCTACTGATCATTAGGGAGCGAGCCGTACAGACGGGGTCAGGCTGGAGTCTACTGATCATTAGGGAACGAGTCGTACAGACGGGGTCAGTCTGGAGTCTACTGATCATCAGGGAACGAGTCATGCAGATGGGGTCAGTCTGTAGTCTACTAATCATTAGGGAATGAGTCCTGGAGATGGGGTCAGTCTGGAGTCTACTGATCATTAGGTAACGAGTCTTACAGACGGGGTCAGTCTGTAGTCTACTGATCATTAGGGAACGAGTCTTACAGACGGGGTCAGTCTGGAGTCTACTGATCATTAGGGAACGAGTCTTACAGACGGGGTCAGTCTGTAGTCTACTGATCATTAGGGAATGAGTCCTGGAGACGGGGTCAGTCTGTAGTCTACTGATCATTAGGGAACGAGTCTTACAGACGGGGTCAGTCTGGAGTCTACTGATCATTAGGTAACGAGTCGTGCAGACGGGATCAGTCTGTAGTCTACTGATCATTAGGGAACGAGTCTTACAGATGGGGTCAGTCTGTAGTCTACTGATCATTAGGGAACGAGTCTTACAGACGGGGTCAGTCTGTAGTCTACTGATCATTAGGTAACGAGTCGTGCAGACGGGATCAGTCTGTAGTCTACTGATCATTAGGTAACGAGTCTTACAGATGGGGTCAGTCTGGAGTCTACTGATCATTAGGGAACGAGTCGTGCAGACGGGATCAGTCTGTAGTCTACTGATCATTAGGGAACGAGTCTTACAGACGGGGTCAGTCTGGAGTCTACTGATCATTAGGGAACGAGTCGTGCAGACGGGGTCAGTCTGGAGTCTACTGATTATTAGGGAATGAGTCTTACAGACGGGGTCAGTCTGTAGTCTACTGATCATTAGGGAACGAGTCTTACAGACGGGGTCAGTCTGGAGTCTACTGATCATTAGGTAACGAGTCTTACAGATGGGGTCAGTCTGGAGTCTACTGATCATTAGGGAACAAGTCTTACAGACGGGGTCAGTCTGGAGTCTACTGATCATTAGGGAACGAGTCATGCAGACGGGGTCAGTCTGTAGTCTACTGATCATTAGGGAACGAGTCCTACAGACGGGGTCAGTCTGTAGTCTACTGATCATTAGGTAACGAGTCTTACAGACAGGGTCAGTCTGGAGTCTACTGATCATTAGGTAACGAGTCTTACAGATGGGGTCAGTCTGGAGTCTACTGATCATTAGGTAACGAGACTTACAGGCGGGGTCAGTCTGTAGTCTACTGATCATTAGGGAACGAGTCTTACAGACGGGGTCAGTCTGTAGTCTACTGATCATTAGGTAACGAGTCGTGCAGACGGGATCAGTCTGTAGTCTACTGATCATTAGGTAACGAGTCTTACAGATGGGGTCAGTCTGGAGTCTACTGATCATTAGGTAACGAGTCTTACAGACGGGGTCAGTCTGTAGTCTACTGATCATTAGGGAACGAGTCCTGGAGACGGGGTCAGTCTGTAGTCTACTGATCATTAGGGAACGAGCCGTGGAGATGGGGTCAGTCTAGAGTCTACTGATCATTAGGGAACGAGTCTTACAGACGGGGTCAGTCTGGAGTCTACTGATCATTAGGGAACGAGCCGTGGAGATGGGGTCAGTCTGTAGTCTACTGATCATTAGGTAACGAGTCTTACAGACGGGGTCAGTCTGGAGTCTACTGATCATTAGGGAACGAGCCGTGGAGATGGGGTCAGTCTGTAGTCTACTGATCATTAGGGAACGAGCCGTGGAGATGGGGTCAGTCTGGAGTCTACTGATCATTAGGGAACGAGCCGTGGAGATGGGGTCAGTCTAGAGTCTACTGATCATTAGGTAACGAGTCTTACAGATGGGGTCAGTCTGGAGTCTACTGATCATTAGGTAACGAGTCTTACAGATGGGGTCAGTCTGGAGTCTACTGATCATTAG
>NC_056458.1:47769524-47972024 GCF_018296145.1 Oncorhynchus tshawytscha | reverse complement strand
AGGCAGTTGGAGTGTACAAGAACTGCAACGTTGCTTGGTTTTTCACGTTCAACAGTTTCCCATGTGTGTCAAGAATAGTCCACCACCCACAGGGACATCCAACCAACTTAACACAACTGTGGGAAGCATTGGAGTCAACATGGGCCAGCATCCCTGTGAAACACTTTCGACACCTTGTAGTCCGTGACCTGACGAATTGAGGCTGTTCTGAATAATGAAGGTGTTCCTAATGTTAGTACACTCAGTGAATAATAATAGTAATAATAACAATAATAATAATAACAATAATAATAACAATAATAACAATAACAATAATAACAATAATAATAATAATAATAATAACAATAATAATAATAACAACAATAACAATAATAACAATAATAATAATAACAATAACAATAACAATAACAACAATAATAATAATAACAATAATAATAATTGATAATAATAATAACAACAATAATAATAATAATAATAACAATAACAACAACAACAACAATAATAATAATAATAATAATAATAATAATAATAACAATAATAATAATAACAATAATAATAATAATAATAATAATAACAATAATAATAACAATAATAATAATAATAATGATAATAATAATAATAATAACAATAATAATAATAATAATAACAATAATAATAATAATGATAATAAAACCTAAAAGTATGAAACTGACAATGCGACTAAGAGGGACAAGGTACAAAGCAACCAGACTCTCTGGAGACAAACAGAAGAGGTAAATTAATCAGGGGCATGATGAACCTAGCGTGTAAGAGCTAGGAGGGGATTTAAACAGAGGATTATGGGGATTTAGATCTGTTTCCAAGACATGTTGAGGTGATTATACTGGTATTAAGACTCACTCAGCCTCCAGTTTATAAAAACACACACAACCTTCTGTTGGATCTACTGCCCAGTTCATTCTAAATACTCACAACAACCTGTTGGTTCTACTGCCCAGTTCATTCTAAATACTCACAACAACCTGTTGGTTCTACTGCCCAGTTCATTCTAAATACTCACTACAACCTGTTGGTTCTACTGCCCAGTTCATTCTAAATACTCACAACAACCTGTTGGTTCTACTGCCCAGTTCATTCTAAATACTCACAACAACCTGTTGGTTCTACTGCCCAGTTCATTCTAAATACTCACTACAACCTGTTGGTTCTACTGCCCAGTTCATTCAAAATAATACAACCTGTTGGTTCTACTGCCTAGTTCATTCTAAATACTCACTACAACCTGTTGGTTCTACTGCCCAGTTCATTCTAAATACTCACTACAACCTGTTGTTTCTACTATCCAGTTCCTTCTAAATACTCACAACAACCTGTTGGTTCTACTGCCCAGTTCCTTCTAAATACTCACAACAACCTGTTGGTTCTACTGCCCAGTTCCTTCTAAATACTCACTACAACCTGTTGGTTCTACTATCCAGTTCCTTCTAAATACTCACTACAACCTGTTGGTTCTACTGCCCAGTTCATTCTAAATACTCACAACAACCTGTTGGTTCTACTGCCCAGTTCATTCTAAATACTCACAACAACCTGTTGGTTCTACTGCCCAGTTCCTTCTAAATACTCACTACAACCTGTTGGTTCTACTGCCCAGTTCCTTCTAAATACTACAACCTGTTGGTTCTACTGCCAAGTTCATTCTAAATACTACAACCTGTTGGTTCTACTGACCAGTTCATTCTAAATACTACAACCTGTTGGTTCTACAAACCAGTTCATTCTAAATACTAAAACCTGTTGGTTCTACTGACCAGTTCATTCTAAATACTACAACCTGTTGGTTCTACTGCCTAGTTCATTCTAAATTCTACAACCGGTAGGGTCTACTGCCCAGTTCTTTCTAAATTCTAACTATAACCTGTTGGTTCTACTGCCCAGTTCATTCTAAATTCTCACTACAACCTTTTGGTTCTACTGCCCAGTTCATTCTAAATTCTCACTACAACCTGTTGGTTCTACTGCCAAGTTCATTCTAAATACTACAACCTGTTGTTTCTACTGCCAAGTTCATTCTAAATACTCACTACAACCTGTTGTTTCTACTGCCAAGTTCATTCTAAATTCTACAACCGGTTGGGTCTACTGCCCATTTCATTCTAAATAGTTACTACAACATGTTGGTTCTACTGCCTAGTTCATTCTAAATTCTCACCACAACCTGTTGTTTCTACTGCCAGGTTCATTCTAAATTCTCACCTACAACCCTATGCCCTATTCGGTGTCCTGTGTGAATCTAAGTGTGCGTTCTCTAATTCTCTCCTTCTCTCTTTCTTTCTCTCTCTCGGAGGACCTGAGCCCTAGGACCTGAGCTCCAGGACTACCTGACATGATGACTCCTTGCTGTCCCCAGTCCACCTGGCCGTGCTGCTGCTCCAGTTTCAACTGACCTGAGCCCTAGGACCATGCCCCAGGACTACCTGACATGATGACTCCTTGCTGTCCCCAGTCCACCTGGCCATGCTGCTGCTCCAGTTTCAACTTCCACCTGACTGTTCTGCCTTATTATTATTCGACCATGCTGGTCATTTATGAACATTTGAACATCTTGGCCATGTTCTGTTATAATCTCCACCCGGCACAGCCAGAAGAGGACTGGCCACCCCACATAGCCTGGTTCCTATCTAGGTTTCTTCCTAGGTTTTGGCCTTTCTAGGAAGTTTTTCCTAGCCACCGTGCTTCTACACCTGCATTGCTTGCTGTTTGGGGTTTTAGGCTGGGTTTCTGTACAGCACTTTGAGATATCAGCTGATGTACGAAGGGCTATATAAATAAATTTGATTTGATTTGATTTGATTTGAACCTGTTGGTTCTACTGCCCAGTTCCTTCTAAATTCTCACCACAACCTGTTGGTTCTACTGCCCAGTTCATTCTAAATTCTCACTACAACCTGTTGGTTCTACTGCCCAGTTCATTCTAAATTCTCACTACAACCTGTTGGTTCTACTGCCCAGTTCATTCTAAATACTCACTACAACCTGTTGGTTCTACTGCCCAGTTCATTCTAAATTCTCACTACAACCTGTTGGTTCTACTGCCCAGTTCATTCTAAATTCTCACTACAACCTGTTGGTTCTACTGCCCAGTTCATTCTAAATACTCACTACAACCTGTTGGTTCTACTGCCCAGTTCATTCTAAATTCTCACTACAACCTGTTGGTTCTACTGCCCAGTTCATTCTAATTTCTCACAACAACCTGTTGGTTCTACTGCCCAGTTTATTCTAAATACTACAACCTGTTGGTTCTACTGCCCAGTTCATTCTAATTTCTCACAACAACCTGTTGGTTCTACTGCGCAGTTCATTCTAAATACTCACTACAACTTTTTGGTTCTTACTGCCCAGTTCATTCTAAATACTCACTACAACCTGTTGGTTCTACTGCCCAGTTCATTCTAAATAATACAACCTGTTGGTTCTACTGTCCATTTCATTCTAAATACTTACTACAACCTGTTGGTTCTACCGCCCAGTTCATTCTAAATTCTCACCACAACCTGTTGGTTCTACTGCCAGGTTCATTCTAAATTCTCACTAGAACCTGATGGTTCTTCTGCCCAGTTCATTCTAAATTCTCACGACAACCTGTTGGTTCTACTGCCCAGTTCATTCTAAATTCTCACGACAACCTGTTGGTTCTACTGCCCAGTTCATTCTAAATTCTCACTACAACCTGTTGGTTCTACTGCCCAGTTCATTCTAAATTCTCACTACAACCTGTTGGTTCTACTGCCCAGTTCATTCTAAATTCTCACTACAACCTGTTGGTTCTACTGCCCAGTTCATTCTAAATTCTCACTACAACCTGTTGGTTCTACTGCCCAGTTCATTCTAAATTCTCACTACAACCTGTTGGTTCTACTGCCCAGTTCATTCTAAATTCTCACTACAACCTGTTGGTTCTACTGCCCAGTTCATTCTAATTTCTCACTACAAACTGTTGGTTCTACTGCCCAGTTCATTCTAATTTCTCACTACAACCTGTTGGTTCTACTGCCCAGTTCAATCTAATTTCTCACTACAACTGTTGTTTCTACTGCCCAGTTCATTCTAAATTCTCACTACAACCTGTTGGTTCTACTGCCAAGTTCATTCTAAATTCTCACTACAACCTGTTGGTTCTACTGCCAAGTTCATTCAAAATAATACAACCTGTTGGTTCTACTGCCCAGTTCATTCTAAATTCTACAACCTGTTGGTTCTACTGACCAGTTCATTCTAAATACTACAACCTGTTGGTTCTACTGACCAGTTC
This sequence comes from Oncorhynchus tshawytscha, assembly GCF_018296145.1. Classification (NCBI taxonomy): domain Eukaryota; kingdom Metazoa; phylum Chordata; class Actinopteri; order Salmoniformes; family Salmonidae; genus Oncorhynchus; species Oncorhynchus tshawytscha. The sequence continues at coordinate 47,967,730 of NC_056458.1, read as the reverse complement.
ATTCTAAATACTACAACCTGTTGGTTCTACTGACCAGTTCATTCTAAATACTACAACCTGTTGGTTCTACTGACCAGTTCATTCTAAATACTACAACCTGTTGGTTCTACTGACCAGTTCATTCTAAATACTACAACCTGTTGGTTCTACTGCCCAGTTCATTCTAAATACTACAACCTGTTGGTTCTACTGACCAGTTCATTCTAAATACTACAACCTGTTGGTTCTACTGACCAGTTCATTCTAAATACTACAACCTGTTGGTTCTACTGACCAGTTCATTCTAAATACTACAACCTGTTGGTTCTACTGACCAGTTCATTCTAAATACTACAACCTGTTGGTTCTACCGCCCAGTTCATTCTAAATTCTCACCACAACCTGTTGGTTCTACTGCCAGGTTCATTCTAAATTCTCACTAGAACCTGATGGTTCTTCTGCCCAGTTCATTCTAATTTCTCACAACAACCTGTTGGTTCTACTGCCCAGTTTATTCTAAATACTACAACCTGTTGGTTCTACTGCCCAGTTCATTCTAAATACTCACTACAACCTGTTGGTTCTACTGCCCAGTTCATTCTAAATTCTCACTACAACCTGTTGGTTCTACTGCCCAGTTCATTCTAAATTCTCACTACAACCTGTTGGTTCTACTGCCCAGTTCATTCTAAATACTACAACCTGTTGGTTCTACTGCCTAGTTCATTCTAAATACTCACTACAACCTGTTGGTTCTACTGCCCAGTTCATTCTAAATTCTCACTACAACCTTTTGGTTCTACTGCCCAGTTCATTCTAAATTCTCACTACAACCTGTTGGTTCTACTGCCCAGTTCATTCTAAATACTCACTACAACCTGTTGGTTCTACTGCCCAGTTCATTCTAAATACTCACTACAACCTGTTGGTTCTACTGCCCAGTTCATTCTAAATACTCACTACAACCTGTTGGTTCTACTGCCCAGTTCATTCTAAATACTCACTACAACCTGTTGGTTCTACTGCCCAGTTCATTCTAAATTCTCACTACAACCTGTTGGTTCTACTGCCCAGTTCATTCTAAATTCTCACTACAACCTGTTGGTTCTACTGCCAAGTTCATTCTAAATTCTCACTACAACCTGTTGGTTCTACTGCCCAGTTCATTCTAAATTCTCACTACAACCTGTTGGTTCTACTGCCCAGTTCATTCTAAATTCTCACTACAACCTGTTGGTTCTACTGCCCAGTTCTTTCTAAATACTACAACCTGTTGGTTCTACTGCCCAGTTCATTCTAAATACTACAACCTGTTGGTTCTACTGCCAAGTTCATTCTAAATACTACAACCTGTTGGTTCTACTGACCAGTTCATTCTAAATACTACAACCTGTTGGTTCTACTGCCTAGTTCATTCTAAATTCTACAATCGGTTGGGTCTACTGCCCAGTTCATTCTAAATACTCACTACAACCTGTTGGTTCTACTGCCCAGTTCATTCTAAATGGTTAATACCACCAGAACATGATGAACCCACTACAGCCTGGTTAACACCACCAGAACATGATGAACCCACTACAGTCTGGTTAACACCACCAGAACATGATGAACCCACTACAGTCTGGTTAACACCACCAGAACATGAGGAACCCACTACAGTCTGGTTAACACCACTAGAACAGAACTAGATGTACAGCCTGGTTAACACCACCAGAACAGAACTAGATGTACAGCCTGGTTAACACCACCAGAACATGATGAACCCACTACAGTCTGGTTAACACCACCAGAACATGAGGAACCCACTACAGTCTGGTTAACACCACCAGAACATGATGAACCCACTACAGCCTGGTTAACACCACCAGAACATGATGAACCCACTACAGCCTGGTTAACACCACCAGAACATGATGAACCCACTACAGCCTGGTTAACACCACCAGAACATGATGAACCCACTACAGTCTGGTTAACACCACCAGAACATGAGGAACCCACTACAGCCTGGTTAACACCACCAGAACATGAGGAACCCACTACAGTCTGGTTAACACCACCAGAACAGAACTAGATGTACAGCCTGGTTAACACCACCAGAACATGATGAACCCACTACAGTCTGGTTAACACCACTAGAACAGAACTAGATGTACAGTCTGGTTAACACCACCAGAACATGATGAACCCACTACAGTCTGGTTAACACCACCAGAACATGATGAACCCACTACAGTCTGGTTAACACCACCAGAACACGACGAAGCCACTACAGTCTGGTTAACACCACCAGAACAGAACTAGATGTACAGTCTGGTTAACACCACCAGAACAGAACTAGATGTACAGCTTGGTTAACACCACCAGAACATGATGAACCCACTACAGTCTGGTTAACACCACCAGAACATGAGGAACCCACTACAGTCTGGTTAACACCACCAGAACATGATGAACCCACTACAGTCTGGTTAACACCACCAGAACATGAGGAACCCACTACAGCCTGGTTAACACCACTAGAACAGAACTAGATGTACAGTCTGGTTAACACCACCAGAACAGAACTAGATGTACAGCCTGGTTAACACCACCAGAACAGAACTAGATGTACAGCCTGGTTAACACCACCAGAACAGAACTAGATGTACAGCCTGGTTAACACCACCAGAACATGATGAACCCACTACAGTCTGGTTAACACCACCAGAACATGATGAACCCACTACAGCCTGGTTAACACCTCCAGAACATGATGAACCCACTACAGTCTGGTTAACACCACTAGAACATAACTAGATGTACAGTCTGGTTAACACCACCAGAACATGATGAACCCACTACAGTCTGGTTAACACCACCAGAACATGATGAACCCACTACAGTCTGGTTAACACCACCAGAACATGATGAACCCACTACAGCCTGGTTAACACCACCAGAACATGATGAACCCACTACAGTCTGGTTAACACCACCAGAACACGACGAAGCCACTACAGTCTGGTTAACACCACCAGAACACGATGAACCCACTACAGTCTGGTTAACACCACTAGAACAGAACTAGATGTACAGTCTGGTTAACACCACCAGAACAGAACTAGATGTACAGCCTGGTTAACACCACCAGAACAGAACTAGATGTACAGTCTGGTTAACACCACCAGAACAGAACTAGATGTACAGCCTGGTTTATAGTATGTCTTACATACACATACAGAATAAGCTCCTTCTCCAATATCCTGTTAAATACATGACCTTTAGTTATTGACACGACTTATGTCCTCTTTTACCACCAAAATATCTAATGTTGTCTGAATATAATTATTTTTTTGTGGAAATGGCAAAGCCCACACCAACGGAGACAGAGAGCGAGAGAGACAGAGAGCGAGAGAGACAGAGAGCGAGAGAGACAGAGAGCGAGAGAGACAGAGAGCGAGAGAGACAGAGCGAGCGAGAGACAGACAGAGAGCGAGCGAGAGACAGAGAGCGAGAGAGACAGAGAGCGAGAGAGACAGAGAGCGAGCGAGAGACAGACAGACAGAGAGCGAGCGACAGACAGAGAACGAGCGAGAGAGACAGAGAGCGAGAGAGACAGAGAGCGAGAGAGACAGAGCGAGCGAGAGACAGACAGAGAGCGAGCGAGAGACAGACAGACAGAGAGCGAGCGACAGACAGAGAACGAGCGAGAGACAGACAGAGAGCGAGCGACAGACAGAGAGCGAGCGAGAGACAGACAGAGAGCGAGCGAGAGACAGACAGAGAGAGAGCGAGCGAGAGACAGAGCGACAGAGAGCAAAAGTACTCAATTGGTAAAAAATATATATAGTACTGCTACACTAGTACTACACACTACAATAACTTAGGCTGAAAAATAAGCTCAAGTGGACACCTTAATGATGCAGTGAATGAACAGAGAGAAAGCACGCAGGCCATTCTACGTCATTAAAAAAAGATCATTCAAATTGAAGTACCTATTCAAATTTGGCTAAAGCTAATTGAATATGTCATTGAACCTATTGCCCTTCATGGCAGCGAGGTGTGGGGTCCACTTGCAAAACAAGATTTCATCAAATGGGACAAACACCCCACTGAAACCCTGCATGCAGAGTTCTGTAAGATTCTCCTACATGTCCAGAGGAAAACTACAAACAATGCATGCAGGGCAGAATTAGGCCAATATCCACTAATAATTATAAAAAAAGAGCAATTAAGTTTTAGAAACATCTAAAATACAGTGACCCCCTCTCATACCACTACCAAGCTCTGAATGCCAAGAGCTGAGCAAAGAAAAGAGGCCACTCATCCAGCTGGTCCTGGGGCTGAGTTCACAAACCTGTTCTACTAACACACTGAAGCCTCAGTCCCCTCATCCAGCTGGTCCTGGGGCTGAGTTCACTAACCTGTTCTACTAACACACTGAAGCCTCAGTCCCCTCATCCAGCTGGTCCTGGGGCTGAGTTCACAAACCTGTTCTACTAACACACCGAAGCCTCAGTCCCCTCATCCAGCTGGTCCTGGGGCTGAGTTCACTAACCTGTTCTACTAACACACTGAAGCCTCAGTCCCCTCATCCAGCTGGTCCTGGGGCTGAGTTCACAAACCTGTTCTACTAACACACTGAAGCCTCAGTCCCCTCATCCAGCTGGTCCTGGGGCTGAGTTCACTAACCTGTTCTACTAACACACTGAAGCCTCAGTCCCCTCATCCAGCTGGTCCTGGGGCTGAGTTCACAAACCTGTTCTACTAACACACTGAAGCCTCAGTCCCCTCATCCAGCTGGTCCTGGGGCTGAGTTCACTAACCTGTTCTACTAACACACCGAAGCCTCAGTCCCCTCATCCAGCTGGTCCTGGGGCTGAGTTCACTAACCTGTTCTACTAACACACCGAAGCCTCAGTCCCCTCATCCAGCTGGTCCTGGGGCTGAGTTCACTAACCTGTTCTACTAACACACCGAAGCCTCAGTCCCCTCATCCAGCTGGTCCTGGGGCTGAGTTCACTAACCTGTTCTACTAACACACTGAAGCCTCAGTCCCCTCATCCAGCTGGTCCTGGGGCTGAGTTCACATACCTGTTCTACTAACACACTGAAGCCTCAGTCCCCTCATCCAGCTGGTCCTGGGGCTGAGTTCACTAACCTGTTCTACTAACACACTGAAGCCTCAGTCCCCTCATCCAGCTGGTCCTGGGGCTGAGTTCACATACCTGTTCTACTAACACACTGAAGCCTCAGTCCCCTCATCCAGCTGGTCCTGGGGCTGAGTTCACTAACCTGTTCTACTAACACACCGAAGCCTCAGTCCCCTCATCCAGCTGGTCCTGGGGCTGAGTTCACTAACCTGTTCTACTAACACACTGAAGCCTCAGTCCCCTCATCCAGCTGGTCCTGGGGCTGAGTTCACTAACCTGTTCTACTAACACACTGAAGCCTCAGTCCCCTCATCCAGCTGGTCCTGGGGCTGAGTTCACTAACCTGCTCTACTAACACACTGAAGCCTCAGGACCAGAACATCCAATCAATGAGATCAAAACAAATTACAACACAGTCAAAACAACACTACATTTCTTATTGGGAAACACAAGCACAAACACAAAGCAAAATGCAGTGCTGTCTGGCCCTAAATCGACAGTACACCGTGGCTAAGTATATGACCATGGTTACTGATCAAAACCTTAGAAAAACCTTGACAAAACACAGGCTCAGTGAGCACAGCCTTGCCATTGAGATGGGTAGACACAGGAAAACCTGGCTCCCTGTAGAGAAAAGGCTGTGAAACCACTGCAACACAGCAGAACCTGAGACGGAGCTGCATTTCCTGACAAAATGCTACCAGCCATAAGATGAGGGACAGTGTCTGACAGACCAATCAACCTGCACATGTCCTCAATGCTTATTGTTATTGTTCAATGTATGGTTGTTTTGACCCTTGGTAATTGTTGTTCCTGCTGTCACGATGACAATTTGGATTCTCATTATTTTAATATTGTAGATATCCAAAGTAAACTTTGGCGATATGCACATTGTTACATCATGCCAATAAAGCAATTTGAATTGAGAAAGAGAGAGGAGAAGTACCGATAGAGAGAGAGAGGGAGAGAGAGAGAGGAGAGGTACTGACAGAGAGAGAGGGAGAGAGAGAGATAAGGGGAGGGAGAAAGTATGAGAATGAGTGTGAAAGAGAATCTTTGTTGTCATTGTTTATGTTGATATTTGTTGCTGTTATTTATAGGCTCAGACAGATGACAAAAAGGCTACTGTATTCCAACTAAGTACAATGTGAGAGAGAGAGAGAGGGAGAGAGAGAGCGAGAGAGAAAGGGAGCGAGAGGGAGGAGAGATAACCATTTTTGTGAACGGGGTGATTTATAGTTATCTTCCTACTACAGTGATTCAAGTGGCCGTGGCTTGCTACATAAAGCAGGCAGACAGGCATCCAGTTACTGTTTTTGATTGGACGTTAGAATGGGCTAAACGAGTGACTTTGAGCGTGGTATGATCGTCGGTGTCAGATGTGGGCGGTTTCAGTATGTCAGAAAAGGTTTGTTGTGTTTCACACACAACAGTGTCAACACTAGGGGTGTCAAACTCATTCAGTGGAGGGCTGCTGTTTTTTTTTTTTTTTTTCCCTTTCAACTAAGACCTTGACAACCAGGTGAGTTCCTTACGAGGGAGGAGTGAAAACCCTCAGCCAATCAGCCCTCAACAGAATGACATTAACACGTCTAGGGGGTTGACAGAGAACGTCGCGACAAACAAAAAACATCTGGTCAGCGGCACAAACAGTTTGTTGGCAAGTAACAGCGCAGTACAACAGTGGCGTGCAGAGCGACAAATCGGAACGCACAACTCGCCGGTCCTTGTCACGGATTGGCTATTGCAGCAGACGACCAGCTTAAAAACAAAAAGAAGTGGCACGCGGTCACTTGACAACTGAGGAGGGGAGAAACAACCTGGTCCAACGAATCCCGGTTCCTGTTGAGTCATGCTGATGGCTTTGGCGTAAGCAGCATTGGTCCATGCCTGGTGCCAACGGTAGAGGCCGGTGGTGGTTGGTGTACTGGTGGTAGGGAATGTTTTCCTGGTCCCTTGATATCAATTGAGCAATTTTTCTATGTCCCGAAGAATTCAGGCTGGGTCCGATCCGGTACTAGGAGGGTGTACATAATAAACTGGCCACTGAGGGTCCATCTTTGTCCCCCCCCCAGCCTGAGGGAAGAAATCCCTCTCTCTTTCTCCCCCTCACACTCTCTCTCCCCCTCACCCCCTCAGCCATCAGACAAAGGAGATAAGACCGCTAGCTATTCCTCCATGTTAGCTCGGCCGGCAAGGCACCCTTTCCCCTATATAATTTGGGCCAGAACACTTCCTGGTTCTATGACAGACCTTCTAATGACAGAATCCCCCACACGGTTGAGAGGAACACAGGGTCAAGCTGCAGTGGATGGAGATGTTGTAGGGTTAAGGGCAATTGCTCAATAGTCCAATGGTAGGATGTGAGCCCAGCTACCTTGCTCTGAGTATCTCACTGACCATTTTTTAGAACTCAAACACATTCTAACCGTTCTGATTGGTCCCAGAAACCGATGGGTTGGGTCAGAACAAGAACACACGTGAGTAAAGTGGCGTTTTGGGTTTTTGATACTCTGATTGATAAGGGATAATCCAAATCGCTGATGACTTTGTGTTCAACAACCCCTCATTTTGACGTCCCCACAAAACGACGTCAGACTTGGGCCGAAGTCTGTAGCGAACATAGAGCAGTGGAAGAATGCCGTTTGAGTCGTCAGGCAGGAACCCAGCATCGGCCCGGGATTATAACATGCGAACTGTCAGGCCACATATCCTACTCCTCAGCTGCTGGGCCACCTACCACCCCCATGGAAACAGAGCAAAGCTGTGGTGGTTCTCTCTCTCTCTCTCTGTCTGTCTCTCTCTCTCTCTCTCCTACAAGGCTGAGAGCATCTGCCTGGTGTATAACTCAATGTTCCAGCTTTGGCATTTAGTCACACACACCAAGACAACAGCTTCGCCCCTGTGTATCAATGCCACAAGCGACACAAAAGCTCCCTCCCTCCCTGGTGTTGTGTTCAGTGTAATCAGAGGTGTAGAAGGTTTATCCTACACCACTCTCTTCCACAACAAACCAGATATAAACAAAAACTGTGTGCGTGTTGAGTGGCCCAACTCAAAGGCAGAACTATAGCCAACACACAGTAAAATAGTGCCAACAGGCAGAAGGAGTCTTGGCCAAGCATCTAAAGAATGGGTGAGAGGGTGCTTGAATGAATGGCTCTCTCTCCAATCGCTGTAGGAGGGCACTTCCCCAAGAGTACATCCGCTTTCAGATTTGTTATTTAGTAGCTCCATCTATGAATTTGAGGTTACATTTCCTTATCCCTCAGTTGTTTACTCACCCTCCCCCCCAAATAAAATGTGGCGGGTGCGAGTTTTGTTGTTGTTTGAATCACGAACTGCAGCTTTAACCTTTTACTGCAGTGGGCGTTAAATCAGGGTAACACGGAGTATTGATTGGTAGTCTTAAACAAATCTACTTTTGAAACCAAAGTATACACCTCACACATGGTTGGGTTTGAAAAAAAATTGACCATATCTGATATAGAGTTGAAATTTTGAGTTTGCATCCCAATATTACACGTTATACACAGTACCAGTCAAAAGTTTGGACACACCTACTCATTAAGCTTTTTTTCTTTATTTTTACTATTTTCTACATTGTAGAATAATAGTGAAGACATCAAAACAATTAAATAACACATATGGAATCATGTAGTAACCAAGAAACGAGTTAAACAAATCCAAAATATATTTTAGATTTTAGATTCTTCAAAATAGCCACCTTTTGCCTTGCTGGCAGCTTTAAACTCTCTTGGTGTTCTCTCAACCAGTTTCACCTGGAATGCTTTTCCAACAGTCACCACTAGGAGCGCCGCCTCTGGATGAACGTTTTCCTGTTTGCTTATGGTCTTATACAGCTCATTGCGGTCTTAGTGCCAGCATCGGTTTGTGTTGGTAAATAGACAGTTATAAAAAAATATAGATGAAAACTCTTGGTAAATAGTGTGGTCTACAGCTTATCATGAGATACTCTACCTCAGGCGAGCAAAACCTTGAGACTTCTTTCATATTAGATTTCATGCACCAGCTGTTATTGACAAATAGACACAGACCACCACCCCTTGTCTTACCGGAGGCAGCTGTTCTATCTTGCTGATGCAGAGTTAACCCAGCCAGCTGTATGTTATCCATGTTGTCTTTCAGCCAAGACTAGGTGAAACATAAGACATTACAGTTATTAATGTCCCGTTGGTAGGATAGTCGTGAACGTAGATCATCCAGTTTATTCTCCAGTGATTGGTCCCGTTGGTAGGATAGTCATGAACGTAGATCATCCAGTTTATTCTCCAGTGATTGGTCCCGTTGGTAGGATAGTCTTGAACGTAGATCATCCAGTTTATTCTCCAGTGATTGGTCCCATTGGTAGGATAGTCGTGATCGGAGCTCATCCATTTTGTTATCCCAATGATTGCACGTTGGCTAATAGGACTGATGGTAGAGGGGGATTCGCCATCGGATCCTTACCAACCTACGTCCCCGATATTTCCATCTCTCCTTCATGTGAATGATGGGGATTTGGGCCTTGTCGGGTGTCTGAAGTAAATGCTTTGCGTTCGTTAAAGAAACTCGTTCAAGAAAAAAAAACGTTGTCTCTGTACGAGGCGAGTTATCGCTGTCCTGATATCTAGAAGCTCTTTGTCTACTCCGAGGTGAGTGATCGCTGTCCTGATATCCAGAAGCTCTTTGTCTAATCCGAGGTGAGTGATCGCTGTCCTGATATCTAGAAGCTCTTTGTCTACTCCGAGGTGAGTGATCGCTGTCCTGATATCCAGAAGCTCTTTGTCTACTCCGAGGCGAGTGATCGCTGTCCTGATATCCAGAAGGTCTTTGTCTACTCCGAGGTGAGTGATCGCTGTCCTGATATCTAGAAGCTCTTTGTCTACTCCGAGGCGAGTTATCGCTGTCCTGATATCTAGAAGCTCTTTTTCGGTCATAAGAGACGGTGGCAGAAACATTATGTACAAAATAAGTTACAAATAATGTGAAAAAACACACACAATAACACAACCCCCTCTCTCTCTCTCATTCTCCCTTACTCTCATTAGTTTTCTCCATCACTCTGTTTGGTAGTGGTGAAGTAAAGGTGATGGACAGACTGTATCAGGGACAAAGCACCTCCACATTACACCACATTTCAGCACTTCCACTTACAGACAGCTGTATATTCAACACACAGACACATGGCCCTTTATCGTGTGTGTGTGGTGGCGGATGGGAACTCAGCCAGTCTCGTAAACAAACAAGCACACACACATCTCTGGCCTATTTATTCCAGTCCACACACACACACAACCACCGGCCCCCAGTCTAGCCCTGTATGGTTTCATCAGTAATGAGGACAGAGACCAGGTGGGACAAACCAACTGGCCTAACCCATAATGATCTGTGTGTGTGTGTGTGTGTGTGTGTGTGTATGTTTGTGTTAGACAGACCGATGGTATTCTCCGTATGCTTGTAGTGTTTGTGTGTTAGACAGACCGATGGTATCCTGCGTATGCTTATAGTGTGTGTGTGTGGGTGTGTGTGTGTGTGTGTGTGTTAGACAGACCGATGCTCCCCTATTGCAGTCCTACGGACCATTTTTATTTTTCTAGGAACTCAGTCAGGGCTTCAACTTACTGTTGAAAGATAAAAGAACAGAATACCCAAGGTGCAATTGGAAAATGTGGTTGTGCATCAGCAATCACTCAATTGTCCCATGTCAGCATAACATTCTTAGATTGGTTAGAGTGTAGGGACGGCAGGGTAGCCTAGTGGTTAGAGTGTAGAGGCGGCAGGTAGCCTAGTGGTTAGAGTGTAGGGACGGCATGGTAGTCTAGTAGTTAGAGCGTTGGACTAGTAACCGGAAGGTTGCAAGTTCAAATCCCTGAGCTGACAAGCTACAAATCTGTCATTCTGCCCCTGAACAGGCAGTTGCTCCACTGTTCCTAGACCACTTACCCCACTGTTCCTAGACCAGTTACCCCACTGTTCCTAGACCAGTTAAGGTACCCTGAACAGGCAGTTAACCCACCGTCATTGAAAATAAGAATTTGTTCTTAAACTGACTTGCCTGGTAAAAAAATTTTATCAGTTATTATATAAAAAACTACACATTTTTTTCTGCTCGGCAAAATAAGTAGAATTGCATGAAAGGAGTTATATAGAGTAGCAAGAAAAAGTATGTGAACCTTTAGGAAATACCTGGATTTCTACATAAATTGGTCATAAAATTTGATCTGATCTTCATCTAGGTCACAACAACAGACAAACACAGTCTGCTTAAACTAATAACACACAAACAATTATACGTTTTCATGTCTGTATTGAAAACACAGTGGAAACATTCACAGTGCAGGGTGGGAAAAGTATGTGAACCCTTAGATTTAATAACTGGGTGACCCTCCTTTGGCAGCAATAACCTCAACCAAACATTTTATGTAGTTGCGGATCAGACCTGCACAACGGTCAAGAGGAATTTTGGACCATTCCTCTTTACAAAACTGTTCCAGATCAGCAATATTCAAGGATTTCTGGCATGAACTGATCTCTTGATGTCATGCTACAGCATCTCAATCGGGTTGAGGTCACCCCAGAAGGGATTTTTCTTCTGTTCATTCTGTTGTTGATTTACTTCTGTGTTCTGTTGCATCACCCAACGTCTGTTGAGCTTCAATTGGCGAGCAGATAGCCTTACATTCTCCTGCAAAACGTCTTGATAAACTTGGGAATTCATTTGTTTGTCAATGATAGCAAGCTGTCCAGGCCCTGAGGCAGCAAAGCAGCCCCAAACCATGATACTCCCTCCACCAGACTTTACAGTTGGGATGAGGTGTTGGTGTGCTGTGCTGTGCCTTTTTTTTCCACACATAGTGTTGTGTGTTCCTTCCAAACAACTCAACTTTAGTTAAATCTGTCTACAGAATATTTTGCCAGCAGCACTGCGGAGCATTTACATGCAACAATGTTTTTTTTGGACAGCAGTGGCTTCTTCTGTGGTGTCTTCCGTGGTGTCCTCCCATGAACACGATTCTTGATTAGTGTTTTAGTTATCATAGACTCGCCAACAGAGATGTGTTAGGAAAATTATGATTAAATGACTGAACAATAGTCTATTTTTTTAAATTTTATTTCACCTTTATTTAACCAGGTAGGCTAGTTGAGAACAAGTTCTCATTTACAACTGCGACCTGGCCAAGATAAAGCATAGCAGTGTGAGCAGACAACACAGAGTTACACATGGAATAAACAATTAACAAGTCAATAACACAGTAGAAAACAAAGGGGGAGTCTATATACAATGTGTGCAAAAGGCATGAGGAGGTAGACGAATAGTTACAATTTTGCAGATTAACACTGGAGTGATAAATGATCAGATGGTCATGTACAGGTAGAGATATTGGTGTGCAAAAGAGCAGAAAAGTAAATAAATAAAAACAGTATGGGGATGAGGTAGGTGAATATGGGTGGGCTATTTACCAATAGACTATGTACAGCTGCAGCGATCGGTTAGCTGCTCAGATAGCTGATGTTTGAAGTTGGTGAGGGAGATAAAAGTCTCCAACTTCAGCGATTTTTGCAATTCGTTCCAGTCACAGGCAGCAGAGTACTGGAACGAAAGGCGGCCACATGAGGTGTTGGCTTTAGGGATGATCAGTGAGATACACCTGCTGGAGCGCGTGCTACGGATGGGTGTTGCCATCGTGACCAGTGAACTGAGATAAGGCGGAGCTTTACCTAGCATGGACTTGTAGATGACCTGGAGCCAGTGGGTCTGGCGACGAATATGTAGCGAGGGCCAGCCGACTAGAGCATACAAGTCGCAGTGGTGGGTGGTATAAGGTGCTTTAGTGACAAAACGGATGGCACTGTGATATACTGCATCCAGTTTGCTGAGTAGAGTGTTGGAAGCCATTTTGTAGATGACATCGCCGAAGTCGAGGATTGGTAGGATAGTCAGTTTTACTAGGGTAAGCTTGGCGGCGTGAGTGAAGGAGGCTTTGTTGCAGAATAGAAAGCCGACTCTAGATGTGATTTTTGATTGGAGATGTTTGATATGAGTCTGGAAGGAGAGTTTGCAGTCTAGCCAGACACCTAGGTACTTATAGATGTCCACATATTCAAGGTCGGAACCATCCAGGGTGGTGATGCTAGTCGGGCATGCGGGTGCAGGCAGCGATCGGTTGAAAAGCATGCATTTGGTTTTACTAGCGTTTAAGAGCAGTTGGAGGCCACGGAAGGAGTGTTGTATGGCATTGAAGCTTGTTTGGAGGTTAGATAGCACAGTGTCCAATGACGGGCCGAAAGTATATAGAATGGTGTCGTCTGCGTAGAGGTGGATCAGGGAATCGCCCGCAGCAAGAGCAACATCATTGATATACACAGAGAAAAGAGTCGGCCCGAGAATTGAACCCTGTGGCACCCCCATAGAGACTGCCAGAGGACCGGACAGCATGCCCTCCGATTTGACACACTGAACTCTGTCTGCAAAGTAATTGGTGAACCAGGCAAGGCAGTCATCCGAAAAACCGAGGCTACTGAGTCTGCCGATGAGAATATGGTGATTGACAGAGTCGAAAGCCTTGGCAAGGTCGATGAAGACGGCTGCACAGTACTGTCTTTTATCGATGGCGGTTATGATATTGTTTAGTACCTTGAGTGTGGCTGAGGTGCACCCGTGACCAGCTCGGAAGCCAGATTGCACAGCGGAGAAGGTATGGTGGGATTCGAGATGGTCAGTGACCTGTTTGTTGAATTGGCTTTCGAAGACCTTAGATAGGCAGGGCAGGATGGATATAGGTCTGTAACAGTTTGGGTCCAGGGTGTCTCCCCCTTTGAAGAGGGGGATGACTGCGGCAGCTTTCCAATCCTTGGGGATCTCAGACGATATGAAAGAGAGGTTGAACAGGCTGGTAAATCAAATCAAATCAAATCAAATCAAATCAAATCAAATTTTATTTGTCACATACACATGGTTAGCAGATGTTAATGCGAGTGTAGCGAAATGCTTGTGCTTCTAGTTCCGACAATGCAGTAATAACGAGCAAGTAATCTAACTAACAATTCCAAAAAAAAAACTACTGTCTTATACACAGTGTAAGGGGATAAAGAATATGTACATAAGGATATATGAATGAGTGATGGTACAGAGCAGCATAGGCAAGATACAGTAGATGATATCGAGTACAGTATATACATATGAGATAAGTATGTAAACCAAGTGGCATAGTTAAAGTGGCTAGTGATACATGTATTACATAAGGATGCAGTCGATGATATAGAGTACAGTATCAACGTATGCATATGAGATGAACAATGTAGGGTAAGTAACATTATATAAGGTAGCATTGTTTAAAGTGGCTAGTGATATATTTACATAATTTCCCATCAATTCCCATGATTAAAGTGGCTGGAGTAGAGTCAGTGTCATTGACAGTGTGTTGGCAGTAGCCACTCAATGTTAGTGGTGGCTGTTTAACAGTCTGATGGCCTTGAGATAGAAGCTGTTTTTCAGTCTCTCGGTCCCAGCTTTGATGCACCTGTACTGACCTCGCCTTCTGGATGACAGCGGGGTGAACAGGCAGTGGCTCGGGTGGTTGATGTCCTTGATGATCTTTATGGCCTTCCTGTAGCATCGGGTGGTGTAGGTGTCCTGGAGGGCAGGTAGTTTGCCCCCGGTGATGCGTTGTGCAGACCTCACTACCCTCTGGAGAGCCTTACGGTTGAGGGCGGTGCAGTTGCCATACCAGGCGGTGATACAGCCCGCCAGGATGCTCTCGATTGTGCATCTGTAGAAGTTTGTGAGTGCTTTTGGTGACAAGCCGAATTTCTTCAGCCTCCTGAGGTTGAAGAGGCGCTGCTGCGCCTTCCTCACGATGCTGTCTGTGTGAGTGGACCAATTCAGTTTGTCTGTGATGTGTATGCCGAGGAACTTAAAACTTGCTACCCTCTCCACTACTGTTCCATCGATGTGGATGGGGGTGTTCCCTCTGCTGTTTCCTGAAGTCCACAATCATCTCCTTAGTTTTGTTGACGTTGAGTGTGAGGTTATTTTCCTGACACCACACTCCGAGGGCCCTCACCTCCTCCCTGTAGGCCGTCTCGTCGTTGTTGGTAATCAAGCCTACCACTGTTGTGTCGTCCGCAAACTTGATGATTGAGTTGGAGGCGTGCATGGCCACGCAGTCGTGGGTGAACAGGGAGTACAGGAGGGGGCTCAGAACGCACCCTTGTGGGGCCCCAGTGTTGAGGATCAGCGGGGAGGAGATGTTGTTGCCTACCCTCACCACCTGGGGGCGGCCCGTCAGGAAGTCCAGTACCCAGTTGCACAGGGCGGGGTCGAGACCCAGGGTCTCGAGCTTGATGACGAGCTTGGAGGGTACTATGGTGTTGAATGCCGAGCTGTAGTCGATGAACAGCATTCTCACATAGGTATTCCTCTTGTCCAGATGGGTTAGGGCAGTGTGCAGTGTGGTTGAGATTGCATCGTCTGTGGACCTATTTGGGCGGTAAGCAAATTGGAGTGGGTCAAGGGTGTCAGGTAGGGTGGAGGTGATATGGTCCTTGACTAGTCTCTCAAAGCACTTCATGATGACGGATGTGAGTGCTACGGGGCGGTAGTCGTTTAGCTCAGTTACCTTAGCTTTCTTGGGAACAGGAACAATGGTGGCCCTCTTGAAGCATGTGGGAACAGCAGACTGGTATAGGGATTGGTTGAATATGTCCGTAAACACACCGGCCAGCTGGTCTGCGCATGCTCTGAGGGCGCGGCTGGGGATGCCGTCTGGGCCTGCAGCCTTGCGAGGGTTAACACGTTTAAATGTCTTACTCACTTCGGCTGCAGTGAAGGAGAGACCGCATGATTCCGTTGCAGGCCGTGTCAGTGGCACTGTATTGTCCTCAAAGCGGGCAAAAAGTTATTTAGTCTGCCTGGGAGCAAGACATCCTGGTCCGTGACTGGGCTGGGTTTCTTCCTGTAGTCCGTGATTGATTGTAGACCCTGCCACATACCTCTTGTGTCTGAGCCGTTGAATTGAGATTCTACTTTGTCTCTGTACTGGCGCTTAGCTTGTTTGATAGCCTTGCGGAGGGAATAGCTGCACTGTTTGTATTCAGTCATGTTACCAGACACCTTGCCCTGATTAAAAGCAGTGGTTCGTGCCTTCAGTTTCACACGAATGCTGCCATCAATCCACGGTTTCTGGTTAGGGAATGTTTTAATCGTTGCTATGGGAACGACATCTTCAACGCACGTTCTAATGAACTCGCACACCGTATCAGCGTATTCGTCAATGTTGTTGTCTGACGCAATACGAAACATCTCCCAGTCCACGTGATGGAAGCAGTCTTGGAGTGTGGAGTCAGCTTGGTCGGACCAGCGTTGGACAGACCTCAGCGTGGGAGCTTCTTGTTTTAGTTTCTGTCTGTAGGCAGGGATCAACAAAATGGAGTCGTGGTCAGCTTTTCCGAAAGGGGGCGGGGTAATAGGGGTTGCGACAATGGCGGCGGATAGTTTCAGAAATAGGGGGTCCAGATTGTCAAGCCCAGCTGATTTGCTGATCTAATTTTAAATGAAACTGTAACTTAAGTCAACTTATACTCTGTTTTATTATATCTGATTAACAATAGGAGTTCATAAGAAGGGATTGTGTGACACGGACAAGGAGTAATTCAAGTTAATGAACACCATTCCGACTAGGAAGAAAGAAATGGGTTGTGGATTAAGTAAACAGATAAGGTAGTTAACCTATGGTTGAACCAACGAAACTGAGCTCTGGGGTGTTTTAGATAAGACGGTGAGTGCATTCCTAGGTTTTCTGTTAATTAGAACTGTCAGCTAAGTGGTGATCAATAATAGTGAGGAATCAAAAGTTAATTCAGTTGTGTTGTGTGTCCTGTGTATGTGCTAGTGGGTCAGAATTAACTTTGAATGAACTTGTAAAGTTCCCTTTGTCCCGGTCTAGAGGAGATTCATTTTGGAAACAATGAAATGACGTCATGTTATTGTATATAAACTGTTGCTCGTGGTAACATGGCAGCGTGCTCCGAGAATAAATTCTGTTACCTATTATTGATAAGACTGGTCTCCGTCTATTTTATGCAAACAAGAATCTTACAAATTCTCATAAAATAGATTAAGGGAATTCAATTAATGAAAACACATTGGTATAATTAAATTACAGTAACAAGATGTTAGCATGTTCCAGAGATTTCTGTAAGTCTTTAGCTGACACTCTAGGATTCTTCTTGACCTCATTGAGCATTCTGCACTATGCTCTTGCAGTCATCTTTGCAGGATGGCCACTCCTAGGGAGAGTAGCAACAGTGCTGAATTTTCTCCATTTATAGACTATTAGTCTTACCCTGGACTGATGAACATCAAGGCTTTTAGAGATACTTCTGTAACCCTTTCCAGCGTTATGCAAGTCAACAATTCTTCATTTTAATCTTCTGAGATCTATTTTTTCGAGGCACCAACATCTTCAATCTCGTCTCATTGATTGGACTCCAGGTTAGGTGACTCCTGACTCCAATTAGCTTTTGGGGAAGTCATTAGCCTGGGGGGTTCACATACTTTTTACAACCTACACTGTGAATGTTTAAATTATGTATTCAATATAGACAAGAAGAATATAATAATTTCTGTTTAGTTTAAGCAGACTGAGTTTGTCTGTTGTTGTCAGTTGTTGTGATTTAGATGAAGATCAGATCAAATTTGATGACCAATTTATGCAGCAATCTGTCATTGCGAAATCTTCTCTCCACCCCATGGTGAAATGTGTAGAATTGCAGCAAACTTGCTTTAAAACGGCAAGATTTTCTCTACACCCCAAATGCAGCTACTACCTGGCTACCACTGCTCACACCCCGACAGCTCCTACCTGGCTACCACTGCTCACACCCCGACAGCTCCTACCTGGCTGCCACTGATCACACCCCGACAGCTCCTACCTGGCTGCCACTGCTCACACCCCGACAGCTCCTACCTGGCTACCACTGCTCACACCCCGACAGCTCCTACCTGGCTGCCACTGATCACACCCCGACAGCTCCTACCTGGCTGCCACTGATCACACCCCGACAGCTCCTACCTGGCTGCCACTGATCACACCCCGACAGCTCCTACCTGGCTGCCACTGATCACACCCCGACAGCTCCTACCTGGCTGCCACTGCTCACACCCCGACAGCTCCTACCTGGCTGCCACGGATCACACCCCGACAGCTCCTACCTGGCTGCCACTGCTCACACCCCGACAGCTCCTACCTGGCTGCCACTGATCACACCCCGACAGCTCCTACCTTGCCACGGATCACACCCCGACAGCTCCTACCTGGCTGCCACTGCTCACACCCCGACAGCTCCTACCTGGCTGCCACTGCTCAACCCCGACAGCTCCTACCTGGCTGCCACGGATCACACCCCGACAGCTCCTACCTGGCTGCCACGGATCACACCCCGACAGCTCCTACCTGGCTGCCACTGCTCACACCCCGACAGCTCCTACCTGGCTGCCACTGCTCACACCCCGACAGCTCCTACCTGGCTGCCACTGATCACACCCCGACTGTATTTCAGCTTGTACATGACTCACCTAATCAAATCAAATTTGATTTGTCACATGTGCCAAATACAACAATCCCTTAACCAACAATGTTTGAAGAAAAAAAGTGTTAAGTAAATAATAGAAAAAATATATAAAAAAATAAAAACGTAAGTAACAAATAATTAAACAGCAGCAGTAAAGTAACAATAGCGAGGCTATATACAGGGTATTACGGTACAGAGTCAATGTGGAGGCTATATACAGGGTATTACGGTACAGAGTCAATGTGGAGGCTATATACAGGGTATTACGGTACAGAGTCAATGTGGAGGCTATATACAGGGTATTACGGTACAGAGTCAATGTGGAGGCTATATACAGGGTATTACGGTATAGAGTCAATGTGGGGCGGCAGTGTAGGGGCGGCAGTGTAGCCTAGTGGTTAGAGCATTGGACTATTAACCAAAAGGTTGCAAGTTCAAATCCCCGAGCTGACAAGGTACAAAATCTGTCGTTCTGCCCTTGAACAGGCAGTTAACCCACTGTTCCTAGGCCATCATTGAAAATAAGAATTTGTTCTTAACTGACTTGCCTAGTAAAATAAAGGTAAAATAAAGGTAAAATAAAGGTAAAATAAAAATAAATAAAAATGTGGAGGCTATATACAGGGGGGTACCGGTACAGAGTCAATGTGGAGGCTATATACAGGGGGGTACCGGTACAGAGTCAATGTGGAGGCTATATACAGGGTATTATGGTACAGAGTCAATGTGGAGGCTATATACAGGGTATTATGGTACAGAGTCAATGTGGAGGCTATATACAGGGTATTACGGTACAGAGTAAATGTGGAGGCTATATACAGGGTATTACGGTACAGAGTCAATGTGGAGGCTATATATAGGGTGTTACGGTACAGAGTCAATGTGGAGGCTATATACAGGGTGTTAAAACCTCTTAGGG
Organism: Oncorhynchus tshawytscha; assembly: GCF_018296145.1. Lineage (NCBI taxonomy): Eukaryota > Metazoa > Chordata > Actinopteri > Salmoniformes > Salmonidae > Oncorhynchus > Oncorhynchus tshawytscha. The sequence continues at coordinate 47,948,122 of NC_056458.1, read as the reverse complement.
ATAGTGTGGCCAATAGCCTCGTGAAATGCATAGCGCCAAATTCAAATAAAACGCGATAAAACTCAAACTTTGATTTGATTTGATTTGATTTGATTTGACTTTCATTAAATCACACATGCAGGGTACTCAATTAAAGCTACACTCGTTGTGAATCCAGCCAACATGTCAGATTTTAAAAACGCTTTTCGGCGAAAGCATGAGAAGCTATTATCTGATAGCATGCACCCCCCCTGAACCACCTGAACGAGTTGTAAAACAAAATAATTAGCGTAGCCGGCACTACACAAAACGCTGAAATAAAATATAAAACATTCATTACCTTTGACGAGCTTCTTTGTTGGCACTCCAATATGTCCCATAAACATCACAATTGGTCCTTTTTTTCGATTAATTCCGTCCATGTATACCCAAAATGTCCATATATAAAGTACGTTTGATCCGGAAAAAAACAGCTTTTCAATAACACAACGTCACTACAAAACATTTCAAAAGTTGCCTATAAACTTTGCCAAAATATTTCAAACTACTTTTGTAATATAACTTTAGGTATTTTTAAACGTTAATAATCGATCAAATTGTAGACGGGGCAAACTGTATTCGATAGAGAAAGTAAACAAAACATGCACCATTTTCCCTCTTGCGTAACTATCAACAGTGTAATGTTGTTCCAGGATGTGCCTCTTCTTCGTTTCACCAATGATTAACTTCAACCTAATTCCAAAGACTGGTGACATCCTGTGGAAGTCGTAGGAACTGTAAAATGGGCGCTATCTAATTTCCCTTGACAAAGACAACTGAGGGAACTGTCGGAGGGAAAAAAAATGTTTATTCTGAACAGTTTTTCCATGGGGTTTTGCCTGCTACATAAGTTCTGTTAAAGTCACAGACATTATTGAACCAGTTTTAGAAACTTCAGAGTGTTTTCTATCCACACCTACTACTCATATGCATATAATATATTCCTGGCATGAGTAGCAGTAAGTTGAAATTGTGCACGCTATTTATCCAAAAGTGGAAATGCTGTCCCCTATCTCTAAGAATTAAGGTACAGTCAATGTGGAGGCTATACACAGGGTGTTACGGTACAGAGTCAACGTGCAGGGGTACCATGTAGGTAGAGTTAAAGTGACTATGCATAGATTATAATATAAACAGAGTGTAGTTAGTCTCTCTCTCTCTCTCTCTCTCTCTGTATTATGACTTGGGGGTAGAAGCTGTTAAGACCTAGACTTGCTGTGCGGTAGCAGAGAGCTCAGTCCATGACTAGGGTGGAGAGAGAGAGAGACAGACAGACAGACAGAGAGAGAGACAGATGTATGGGTAAACCACTTCTCTAATATTTTTGGCTCTATAACAAAGAATAAAGAGCAGAAACATATACATGACCAAATACAAATCTTAGAATCAACTATTAAAGACGACCAGAACCCACTGGATTTTCCAATTACCTTGAACGACTTACAGGACAAAATATAAACCCTACAACCCAAAAAGGCCAACCTCAAATATACAGACAACAAATTCCAATTGGCTATACTAAAACTCTTTAACATCATCCTTAGCTCTGGCATCTTCCCCAATATTTGGAACCAAGGACTGATCACCCCAATCCACAAAAGTGGAGACAAATTTGACCCCAATCACTACCGTGGAATATGCGTCAACAGTAACCTTGGGAAAATCCTCTGCATTATCATTAACAGCAGACTCGTACATTTCCTCAACGAAAACAATGTACTGAGAAAATGTCAAATTGGCTTTTTACCAAATTACCGTACAACAGACCATGTATTCACCCTGCACACCCTAACTGACAACCAAACAAACAAAGGCAAAGTATTCTCATGCTTTGTTGATTTCAAAAAAGCCTTAGACTCAATTTGGCATGAGGGTCTGCTATACAAATTGATGGAAAGTGTTGTTGGGGGTAAAACATACAACATTATAAAATCCATGTACACAAACAACAAGTGTGCAGTTAAAATTGACAAAAAACACACACATTTCTTCACAGAGGGTCGTGGGGTGAGACAGGGATGCAGCTTAAGCCCCACCCTCTTCAAGATATATATCAACGAATTGGCGCGGGCACGAGAAAAGTTTGCAGCACCGCGGCCTCACCCTGCTAGAATCTGAAGTCAAATGTCTACTGTTTGCTGATGATCTGGTGCTTCTGTCACCAACCAAGGAGGGCCACAGCAGCACCTAGATCTTCTGCACAGATTCTGTCAGACCTGGGCCCTGACAGTAAATCTCAGTAAGACCAAAATAATGGTGTTCCAAAAAAGGTCCAGTCGCCAGGACCACAAATACAAATTCCATCTAGACACTGTTGCCCTAGAGCACACAAAAAACTAGACATACCTTGGCCTAAACATCAGCGCCACAGGTAACTTCCACAAAGCTGCGAACAATCTGAGAGACAAGGCAAGAAGGGCATTCTATGCCATCAAAAGGAACATACATTTCAACATACCAATTAGGATCTGGCTAAAAATACTTGAATCAGTCATAGAGCCCATTGCCCTTTACGGTTGTGAGGTCTGGGGTCCGCTCACCAACCAAGACTTCACAAAATGGGACAAACACCAAATTGAGACTCTGCATACAGAATTCTACAAAAATATCCTCCGTGTACAACGTAAAACACCAAATAATGCATGCAGAGCAGAATTAGGCCGATACCCACTAATGATCAAAATCCAGAAAAGAGCTGTTAAATTCTACAACCACCTAAAAGGAAGCGATTCCCAAACCTTCCATAACAAAGCCATCACCTATATTGAGATGAACCTGCAGAAGAGTCCCCTAAGCAAGCCGGTCCTCGGGCTCTGTTCACAAACACACCCCACAGAGCCCCAGGACAGCAGCACAATTAGACCCAACCAAATCATGAGAAAACAAAAAGATAATTACTTGACACATTGGAAAGAATTAACAAAAAAACAGAGCAAACTAGAATTATATTTGGCCCTAAACAGAGAGTACACAGCGGCAGAATACCTGACCACTGTCACTGAACCAAAATTAAGGAAAGCTTTGACTATGTACAGACTTAGTGAGCATAGCCTTGCTATTGAGAAAGGCCACCGTAGACAGACCTGGCTCTCCAGAGAAGACAGGCTATGTGCTCACTGCCCACAAAATGAGGTGGAAACTGAGCTGCACTTCCTAACCTCCTGTCCAACGTATGACCATAGTAGAGAGACATATTTCCCTCAGATTACACAGATCAACAAAGAATTTGAAAACAAATCCAATTTGGATAAACTCCCATATCTACTGGGTGAAATTCCACAGTGTGCCATCACAGCAGCAAGATTTGTGACCTGTTGCCACAAGAAAAGGGCAACCAGTGAAGAACAAACACCATTGTAAATACAACCCCATATTTATGCTGATTTATTTTCCCTTGTGTTCTTTAACCATTTGTACATTGTTACAACACTGTATATATATATATATATATATACACATATATATACATACAATAATATGACATTTGTAATGTCTTTATTGTTTTGAAATGTCTGTATGTGTAATGTTTACTGTTAATTTTTATTGTTTATTTCACTTTTGTATATTATCTACCTCACTTGCTTTGGCAATGTTAACACATGTTTCCCATGCCAAGAAAGCCCCTTGAATTGAATTGAGAGACACACAGAGACAGAGACAGACAGAGAGAGAGAGAGAGAGAGAGAGACAGAGACATAGAGACAGACAGACATAGACAGAGAGACAGAGAGAGAGAGAGATCATGGTTCCACAATTGCAACCCTGCTGTCTACACAGACAGGCACCCTTTAAATAAAGGGCCAATGCAACCGTTTTAATCTCTTTTCAAACAGCCTTACAGTAAAAGAGCATTATACTGTATATGTATACATACATATAAAAACACAGGATATCACGTTTTTTGACTGCACTGGGCCTTTAATAGCAAAGTGCTGATGTTGGATTAGAACCAGATCTTGGCTAGCATTAAAAATATTTTTTTTTTTACAGCAACATTGGAGCTTTACAGAAACCTCTCTCTCGGTTAACGCTCCCGGTCCTCGGGGCCCACTGGCTCTCTTGGCGCTTGTTCCTCGAGCCGCTGTCTCGTCACCCAGCTGCTCCAGAAGGTCAGAAAGTCTCCGTCTAGGCGCGCGAATGCACGCACACACACAGACACACAATAACCGTAAACTGCAGTGCGGCACCGGTATTCTATTTTTAAAGAATAATATAACGTGATATTGATAAATATTTGATTCCCGCCGAACGAAGCCGAGCTGAGCGAGAAGAGCGGGGTGGGGGATAGAAGCATTTCATCTAAAGGACGCTCATAAAGACCAACACACTCCAGGATTTGACAACGTATTGGGAAACCACATCGCACACTTCTGCCGACACAGACCTCTTCGTAGACTACACAGGCGCGCACACACACACCTGGATAGTTCATATTTGGTAACCTCTGTAGTCGACAGCCTATACATAGACCGAGCGACCACACACACACACACACACACACACACACACACACACACACACACACACACACACACACACACACACACACACACACACACACAAACACACACACACACACACAACCATTCCAAATGCATTCCAAGTCGTGATAGAACGCTAGTCTACTGTAGGTAGGTCATCATTAACACAAAGCGCTCAGCGCAGGAACACAATGTCATACATTTCCAGCCCACTTTGGCATATGTATCCACACAAACAAACAACAACAATAGCCGATGTAACACCATTACAGCGATAGGGGGGGAAAAAAGTCGTAATCGTACCTCTAAACATGTTGAAGGCGGTTGTTCTATCCGTCTAGTCTATGTAGGCTATCCTAGTTTGGGTCCCATCCTCCCTGGATGTCTCTTTCGGCCGAACGTAGCCTACTTGTCAGGTGTTTTCTCCGGTCTGATATTAACAGTGTTGACGGGCAGAGTTGAAAACATACCCGCAGATATTCCGACGGAGAAGAAGTTAAAGCGTCTGGACGAATCTATCAAAACAATACAAGATGCACTATCTATTCCAAACGCACGGAAGGCAGGCGCAGCGTGTGTTTTTTGATGGCAGACTACCACACACTGGGCGCGTTCGAGCAGATCACTTTAGTGAAGTCGTTGACCATCATTGGTCAGCGCCTTTCAAAGTGTGTTGCATTATGGTTATAAAAATTGTCCGACTTTGCGACTACATTTCCACTGCATGAGCTTAACAAAAATCATGTGATCAAAGGTCAAGCAGTTTTCGATAAAAATCCCCTTTAAAGTCACTGTCGTTACTTCTCACCTACTGCAGCGTGCAGCAAACACCTGCATTGTGAGAGACACTATTTGTCAACCAATCAAAAGGGTGTTTTTGTTTAACCCACGCAAAACGTGGTCAAATAGATGACTGAAACAGGAACCAACTTTGCTGCAAATCTATAGCTACAGCGGATACAAATGAAAGTGATATTTGACCTGTGGGGGAGGAGGAAGGGGAGGACCATCCTCTGTGAATTTCATACAAATAGTGAAACATTTAAAAAGTTATAATTTTTAGATAAAAACTATACTAAATATAATCACACGTCACCAAATAATTGATTAAAACAAACTGTTTTTCAACTAAGGTCTATTGCCTGGGGCAGCAGGTAGCCTAGTGGTTAGAGTGTAGGGGGGGCTGGTAGTATAGTGGTTAGAGTGTAGGGGTGGCAGGTAGCCTAGTGGTTAGAGTGTAGGGGGGGCAGGTAGCCTAGTGGTTAGAGTGTAGGGGGCAGGTAGCCTAGTGGTTAGAGTGTAGAGGCGGCAGGTAGCCTAGTGGTTAGAGTGTAGGGGCAGCAGGTAGCCTAGTGGTTAGAGCGTTGGTCCAGTAACTGAAAGGTTGATAGATTGAATCCACAAGCTGACAAGGTAGAAATCTGTTGTTCTGCCCCTGAACAAGGCAGTTAACCCACTGTTCCCTGGTAGACCGTCATTGTCATTGTTGTTAACTGACTTGCCTAGTTAAACAAGTAGCCTTAGCAGCTGTAGGGCAACACCATGTTGTAGCTGGAGGACAGCTAGCTTCTGTCCTCCTCAGGGTACATTGGCTTCAATATAAAACCAAGGAGGCTCATGGTTCTCACCCCCTTCCATAGATTTACACAGTAATTTTGACAACTTCCAGAGGAAGTTCACCAACCTATCAGAGCTCTTGCAGCATGAACGGACATGTTGTCCACCCAATCAAAGTATCAGAGAATGAATCTAGTACTGAAAGCATAAGCAACAGCTAACTAGCACTGCAGTGCATAAAATGTGGTGAGTAGTTAACTCAAAGAGAGAGAAAGACAATAGTTGAACAGTTATTAACAAATTAAATTCTAAGCAAGAGAGCGAAAGAGAGCAAGCCCCTCCCCCTTTTCCACATTTTGTTACGGTACAATTCTAAAATGGATGAAATGTTCCAACAGACTCTTAACAGGTGCGTGTTTATCAATAATTGGAAGAAGCAATTTCATAATTTCATAAAAATTCATCAAGTGCTGTCACGTTCGTTATAAGGATCGGACCAAGGTATGCCAGTTTGGTATGGGTACATTCTTCTTTATTTAAAGAATGAACACTGAACAAACTAACAAAATAACAAAATTAACCTTGACGCTATACGACCGAGTGCTGACAGGCAACTACACATAGACAAGATCCCACAAACACCAAAAGAAAATGGCTACCTAAATATCATCCCCAATCAGAGACAATGATAAACAGCTGCCTCTGATTGGGAAACATATCAGGCAACCATAGACATACAAATCACCTAGACCTACAAAAACCCTAGACATACAAAAACCCTAGACATACAAAAACCTAGACATACAAAAACGAGACAATACAAAAACTGGCATACCCACCCTAGTCATACCCCGACCTAACCAAAATATAAAGAAAACCGAGATATCTCAGGTCAGGGCGTGACATTTGCAGCGTCTGAATGCTCTTAATTACATCAGACCAACACATATATTTAACATCATCCACAGAAGAGTCACAGCAAAATCTTTGGTATGATCTCTTATACACTATTTTAGGCCCAGCTGTTGGAACTTTGGCTTTTCTGCATATAGCCACTATATTGTGATCACTGCATCCAATGGGTTTAGAGCTTTAGAACTAAGTTCTACAGTATTAGTATAAATGTGATCGATACATGTGGATGATCTTGTTCCTGTAGTGTTTGTAAACACCCTGGTAGGTTGATTAATAACCTGAACCAGACTACCGGCACTGGATACAGTAAAACACTTCATCTTGAGCGGACAGCTTGATGAAAACCAGTCAATATTCAGGTCCCCAAGAAAGTAGACCTCTCTGTTTACATCACATACACTGTCAAACATTGTACACATATTATTTAGATACTGACTGTTAGCACTTGGTGGCCAGTAAAAAACCCAAACGAAAAGAGTAGATGTGACAAATGAACCTGCAACCACAACACTTCAATAACACTTGACATGAGATCTTCTCTAAGTAATTACAGGGATTATGGCTCTGAATATATACAGCAACACCTCCCCCATAAGCATTCCTGTCTCTTCTATGAATGTTATATCCTTGTATTGCTACTGATGTATCATTAAATTAATTATCTAAGTGAGTCTCAGAAATATCTAATATATTAATGTTATCTGATGTCAGCAAGTTACTGATTTCATGAACCTTATTTCTAATGCCACATATATTAATATGGGCTATTTTCAGCCCTTTCATGGGGTTATCAGAGATAGACATAATATTGAAAAAGAGCAGGCAAAGAAAAAGAAAGAGAAAAATATATAAATTCAGCAGAGTCCATTAATCAATTGGTGTGTGTGTGTGTGTGCTGTGGGGTTGAGGTTACGAACCCATAGGCTTGGCTCTCTCATCCCTTCCAGGCTTCTGGGAGGGAGGGTGGACAATGAGCCTGTCATAGCGGATGAAAGCAATGTCCCCACACACTCTGGCAGCTTTCATGACTGGGATCAGTTCTTTCCTCTTCTGGCGCACAGCTTCAGGATAGTCCTCATTGAGGAAGATATACGTTCCTCTCAATTTCTCGGCTCTTTCCAGAACAGCTACCTTGTCCTTGAACCTCAGAAACTTGACTACTATTGGCCTTGCCTATGACCTGGGCCTGTCACCTGTGCCTGTCACCTGGGCCTGTCACCTGGGCCTGTCGCCTGGGCCGGTGGTGGGTTTTCCAGTCCTATGGGCTCCACCTCAATCTTCCTGTGGTCCATCTTCAATTTCTCTGAGATCATTTCCCTCACTTTTTCCTCACACTCCATCCAGATCTCATGTGGAGATTCTGCAATTCACTCTACAACCATGTTGTTTCGCCTTGATTGTCCCTCCCAGTCACAATGGCTAACCGCGTCACGGGTTGGGTTCAAGAATGCCTCGCTAGCTTGATGTCCAGCTAGGCTAGCTATCACACCAAATAGCTCCTCAGACCAGTCCTTGGTCGGCAGGATCACTGGAAAGATACTAGTTGTCCCAGCAACTGACGCCAACTGATGCCAACTGCGTCGCGGGATCCAACATAAGAAGGTAGGTAGCTACCAAGAACATTCCAATATGGAGTTGCCCCCCCACCCCTTTGCTGCTATAACAGCCTCCACTCTTCTGGGAAGGCTTTCCACTAGATGTTGGAACATTGCTGCAGAGACTTGCTTCCATTCAGCCACGAGAGCATTAGTGAGGTCAAACACTGACGATGGGCGATTAGCCCTGGCTCGCAGTCGGCGTTCCAATTCATCCCAAAGGTGTACGCTGGGGTTGAGGTCAGGGCTCTGTGCAGGCCAGTTAAGTTCTTCCACACCGATCTCGACAAACCATTTCTGTATGGACCTCACTTTGTGCACGGGAGCATTGTCATTCATGAAGCTCCAGACGAACAGTTCTTGTGCTGACGTTGCTTCCAGAGGCAGTTTGAAACTCTGTAATGAGTGTTGCAACCGAGGACAGATGATTTTTTATATTCTACGCTCTTCACCACTCAGTCCCGTTCTATGAGCTAGTGTGGCCTACCACTTTGCGGCTCAGCCGTTGTTGCTCCTAGACATTTGAACTTCATAATAACATCACTTACAGTTGACCAGGGCAGATATTTGACCAATTGACTTACTGGAAAGGTGGCATCCTATGACGGTGCCACGTTGAAAGTCAGTAAGATCATTCTAAAGCCAATGTTTGACTATGAAGATTGCATGGCTGTATGCTTGATTTTATACACCTGTCAGCAACGGGTGTGGCTGAAATAGCCAAATCCACATACTTTTGTACATATAGTGTATAAGTCAGGGATGGGCAACTGGTGGCCCATAGGCCCACGGATCAATTTCTCCCCCCCAAAGCTTTTTAGCAACTCAGTCAGGGTCTCAACTTACTGTTGAGAGTTAGAATAGCTCTGACTGCATGTGTGGGGATGGATAGGGGTATGGATGTGGGTATAGATGTGGGTATAGATGTGGGTATAGATGTGGGTATAGATGTGGGTATGGATGTGGGTATAGATGTGGGTAGCGATGTGGGTATAGATGTGGGTATAGATGTGGGTATAGATGTGGGTAGGGTTGTAGGTATGGATGTGAAAATGGATGTGGGGAGGGATGTGAAAATGGATGTGGGTATGGATGTGGGGATATAGATGCGGGTGGGGGGATGGGGGAATGTATGGGGGGTATATATGTGGGTATAGATGTGGGTATATATGAGGGTATGGATGTGGGTATAGATGAGGGTATAGATCTGGGTATAGATGTGGGTAGGGTGGTGGGTATAGATGTGGGTAGGATGGGGATGCGGATGGGGGTATATATGTGGGTATAGATGTGGGTTTATATGAGGGTATGGATGTGGGTATAGATGAGGGTATAGATGTGGGTAGGGTTGTGGGTATAGATGTGGGTATAGATGTGGGTAGGGGGTGGGTATAGATGTGGGTAGGAATGTGGATGCGGATGGGGGTATATATGTAGGTATAGATGTGGGCGGGGGTGGGGATGAGGTATAGATGTGGGTATGGATGTGGGTAGGAATGTGGATGCGGATGGGAGTATATGTGTAGGTATAGATGTGGGTATATATGAGGGTATGGATGTGGGTATAGATGTGGGTATAGGTGAGGGTATAGATGTGGGTGGGGATGTGGGTATAGATGTGGGTATAGATGTGAAAATGGATGTGGGTATAGATGTGGGTATGGATGTGGGTATAGATGTGGGTATAGATGTGGGTATAGATGTGGGTAGCAATGTGGGTATAGATGTGGGTAAGGATGTGAAAATGGATGTTGGCATAGATGAGAGAATGGATGTGGGTATAGATGTGGGTATGGATGTAGGTATAGATGTGGGTATGGATGTAGGTATGGATGTTGGTATAGATGAGAGAATAGATCTGGGTCTAGATTAGGGTTTTGATGAGGGTTTAGATGGGGGTATAGATGAGTGTTTAGATGTGGGTATAGATTTGGGTATGAATGTGGGTATAGATGCGGGTATGAATGTAGGTATGGATGTGGGTATGAATGTGGGTATAGATGGGGGTATGGATGTGGGTATAGATTTGGGTGTGGATGTGGGTATAGATTTGGGTGTGGATGTGGGTATAGATGTGGGTACACAGACCCCCAAGCCACTGTAGCCCCCACCCCCATCAAAATGGCCCATGGTGGTGGGTATAGATGTGGGTAGGAGTGTGGATGCGGATGGGGGTATATATGTGGGTAGAGATGTGGGTATATATGAGGGTATGGATGTGGGTATAGGTGTGGGTATAGATGTGGGTAGGAATGTGGATGCGGATGGGGGTACATATGTAGGTATAGATGTGGGTATATATGAGGGTATGGATGTGGGTATAGATGTGGGTATAGGTGAGGGTATAGATGTGGGTGGTGATGTGGGGATAGATGTGGATATAGATGTGGGTAGCGATGTGGGTATAGATGTGGGTATAGATGTGGGTATAGATATGGGTATAGATGTGGGTATAGATGTGGGTAAGGATGTGAAAATGGATGTGGGTATAGATGTGGGTATGGATGTGGGTATAGATGTGGGTATAGATGTGGGTAAGGATGTGAAAATGGGATGTGGGTATAGATGTGGGTATGGATGTGGGTATAGATGTGGGTATAGATATGGGTATAGATGTGGGTATAGATGTGGGTAAGGATGTGAAAATGGATGTTGGCATAGATGAGAGAATGGATGTGGGTATAGATGTGGGTATTCATGTAGGTATGGATGTTGGTATAGATGAGGGAATAGATCTGGGTCTAGATTAGGGTTTTGATGAGGGTTTAGATGTGGGTATAGATGTGGGTTTAGATGGGGGTATGAATGTAGGTATGGATGTTGGTATAAATGAGGGAATAGATCTGGGTCTTGATGAGGGTTTTGATGAGGGTTTAGATGTGGGTTTTGATGAGGGTTTAGATGTGGGTATAGATGTGGATATAGATGTGGGTAGCAATGTGGGTATAGATGTGGGTAGCAATGTGGGTATAGATGTGGGTAGCAATGTGGGTATAGATATGGGTATAGATGTGGGTAAGGATGTGAAAATGGATGTGGGTATAGATGTGGGTATAGATATGGGTATAGATGTGGGTATAGATGTGGGTTTTGATGTGGGTATGGATGTGGGTATAGATGTGGGTAGCAATGTGGGTATAGATGTGGGTAGCAATGTGGGTATAGATATGGGTATAGATGTGGGTATAGATGTGGGTAAGGATGTGAAAATGGATGTGGGTATAGATGTGGGTATAGATGTGGGTATGGATGTGGGTATAGATGTGGGTAGCGATGTGGGTATAGATGTGGGTATGGATGTGGGTATAGATGTGGGTATGGATGTGGGTATAGATGTGGGTATAGATGTGGGTATAGATGTGGGTATAGATGTGGGTATAGATGTGTGTAGTGATGTGTGTATAGATGTGGGTAATGATGTGAAAATGGATGTGGGTATGGATGTGGGTATAGATGTGGGTAGCGATGTGGGTATAGATGTGGGTAAGGATGTGAAAATGGATGTTGGCATAGATGAGAGAATGGATGTGGGTATAGATATGGGTATAGATGTGGGTATGGATGTAGGTATGGATGTAGGTATGGATGTTGGTATAGATGAGGGAATAGATCTGGGTCTAGATTAGGGTTTTGATGAGGGTTTAGATGGGGGTATAGATGAGGGTTTAGATGGGGGTATAGATGTGGGTATAGATGAGGGTATAGATGTGGGTATGGATGTAGGTATGGATGTTGGTATAAATGAGGGAATAGATCTGGGTCTTGATGAGGGTTTTGATGAGGGTTTAGATGTGGGTTTTGATGAGGGTTTAGATGTGGGTATAGATGTGGATATAGATGTGGGTAGCAATGTGGGTATAGATATGGGTATGAATGTGGGTATAGATGCGGGTATGGATGTAGGTATGGATGTGGGTATAGATGGGGGTATGGATGTGGGTATAGATTTGGGTGTGGATGTGGGTATAGATTTGGGGGTGGATGTGGGTATAGATGTGGGTACACAGACCCCCAAGCCACTGTGGCCCCCACCCCCATCAAAATGGCCCATGGTGGTGGGTGTAGATGTGGGTAGGAATGTGGATGCGGATGGGGGTATATATGTGGGTATAGATGTGGGTATATATGAGGGTATGGATGTGGGTATAGATGAGGGTATAGATGTGGGTATAGATGTGTGTAGGAATGTGGGTTTAGATGTGGGTAGGATTGTGGATGCGGATGGGGGTATATATGTGGGTATAGATGTGGGTATATATGAGGGTATGGCTGAGGGTATAGATGTGGGTATAGGTGAGGGTATAGATGTGGGTGGGGATGTGGGTATAGATGTGGGTATAGATGTGGATATAGATGTGGGTAGCGATGTGGGTATAGATATGGGTATAGATGTGGGTAAGGATGTGAAAATGGATGTTGGCATAGATGAGAGAATGGATGAGGATATAGATGTGGGTATGGATGTAAGTATGGATGTTGGTATAAATGAGGGAATAGATCTGGGTCTAGATGAGGGTTTAGATGTGGGTATAGATTTGGGTATGGATGTGGGTATGAATGTGGGTATAGATGTAGGTATGGATGTGGGTATGAATGTGGGTATAGATGGGGGTATGGATGTGGGTATAGATTTGGGTGTGGATGTGGGTATGAATGTGGGTATAGATGGGGGTATGGATGTGGGTATGAATGTGGGTATAGATGGGGGTATGGATGTGGGTATAGATTTGGGTGTGGATGTGGGTATAGATTTGGGTGTGGATGTGGGTATAGATGTGGGTACCCAGACCCCCAAGCCACTGTGGGCCCCACCCCCATCAAAATGGCCCATCCCTGATATAAATGTACGGTTGAAAATTTGACAGAAAAAAAAGACGTATTTTCAACATCCATAACATACATATTTCAACGTCTGGGAACCAAAAATGAACATAATTTCGAGGTGGGAAAGACATCTGAAGACGTATTTTCAACATAATTTATCACACTGTGTAGCTTATATTCAAACATTTCCGTCGTAGAAATATGACTTCCTGTTTACACAAATAGAAAAGCCGTTTCCATTCCCAGTTTTTAGTGACACTGGGATGCTGGCCTTCTAGGCAGAAAGCACAAACCATCGTATTTAACCAAGAGTTGCAAAGAAAAAGCCATCTCTCAGACTGGCCAATAAAAAGAAAAGATTTAAGATGGGCAAAAGAACACAGACAACTGGACAGAGGAACTCTGGCCTAGAAGGCCAGCATCCCGGAGTCACCTCTTCACTGTCGACATTGAGACTGGTGTTTTGCGGGTACTATTTAATGAAGCTGCCAGTTGAGGACTTCTGAGGCATCTGCTTCTCAAAAACTAGACACTCTAATGTACTTGTCCAATTGCTCAGTTGTGCACCTGGGCCTCACACTCCTCTTTCTATTCTGGTTAGGCCAGTTTGCGCTGTTCTGGGAAGGGAGTAGTACACAGTGTTGTACGAGATCTTCAGATGCTTGGCAATTTCTCACATGGAACAGCCTTCATTTCTCAGAACAAGAATAGACTGAAGAGTTTCAGAAGAAAGTTCTTTGTTTCTGGACATTTTGAGCCTTTAAGTAAACCCTCAAATGCTGATGCTCCAGATACTCAAATTGTCTAAAGAAGGTCAGTTTTATTTCTTCTTTAATCAGGACAACAGTTTTCAGCTGTGCTAACATAATTGCAAAATGATTTTCTAATGATCAATTAGCCTTTTAAAATTATACACTTGGATTAGCTAACACAATGTGCCATTGGAACACAGGAGTGATGGTTGCTGATAATGGACCTCTGTACGCCTATGTAGATATTCCATTTTTTTCTCAAATCTGCCATTTCCAGCTACAATAGTCATTTACAACATTAACAATGTCTACGCTGTATTTCTGATCAATTTGATGTTATTTTAATGGTTGAAAAATGTGCTTTTCTTTCAAAAACAATGACATTTCTATGGTAGTGTATATATAGAATCTATAGAGAGTTTGGTGTTCACAAATATGTCACATCTTCTGCTTCTGTCTGTCACTCACTGCTATACCAGTTGTGCAACACCATATGCTGTAGGTCTCACTCTTTGAGGGCTTGGTATCTGTAAATTAGATTTCCAAACTGACTTGCCTTTTGGACCATGATATTTGATAAGGACCGAGAGAGAGGCGGGGGAGGAGCTGAGAGAACATTCCTATCACTTGATGTGAGCGCAAGTGTGAGATAGCGGGATAGAAGGTTAGAGGGATGGAAGGTGAGAGGGATGGAAGGTTTGAAGGATAGAAGGTAAGAGAGATGGAAGGTTAGAAGGATAGAAGGTGAGAGGGATGGAAGGTTAGAAGTTTAGAGGGATAGAAGGTTAGAATGATAGAAGGATAGAAGGTTAGAGGGATAGAATGATAGAAGGTTAGAGGGATAGAATGATAGAAGGATAGAATGATAGAAGGTTATAAGGATAGAAGGATAGAATGATAGAAGGTTAGAAGGTTAGAAGGATAGAATGATAGAAGGTTAGAAGGATAGAGTAATAGTGGGATAGAAGGTTAGAGGGATAGAAGGTTAGAGGGATAGAATGATAGAAGGTTAGAGGGATGGAATGATAGAAGGTTAGAGGGATAGAGTAATAGTGGGATAGAAGGTTAGAAGTATAGAAGGTTAGAAGGATATAAGGATAGAATGATAGAAGGTTAGAAAGTTAGAAGGATAGAATGATAGAAGGTTAAAGGGATAGAAGGATAGAAGGTTAGAAGGATAGAAGGATAGAATGATAGAAGGATAGAAGGATAGAATGATAGAAGGTTAGAAGGATCGAATGATAGGTTAGAAGGATAGAAGGATAGAATGATAGAAGGTTAAAGGGATAGAAGGATAGAAGGTTAGAAGGATAGAAGGATAGAATGATAGAAGGATAGAAGGATAGAATGATAGAAGGTTAGAAGGATAGAAGGTTAGAAGGATAGAAGGTTAAAGGGATAGAAGGTTAGAAGGATAGAAGGTTAGAAGGATAGAAGGATAGAATGATAGAAGGTTAAAGGGATAGAAGGATAGAATGATAGAAGGTTATAGGGATAGAGTAATAGTGGGATAGAAGGATAGAAGGTTAGAGGGATAGAATGATAGAAGGTTAGAGGGATAGAATGATAGAAGATTGGAGGGATAGAGTAATAGTGGGATAGAGGGTTAGAAGGACAGAAGGTTAGAAGGATATAAGGATAGAATGATAGAAGGATAGAAGGATAGAATGATAGAAGGTTAGAGGGATAGAAGTTTAGAAGGATATAATGAAAGAAGGTTAGAGGGATAGAATGATAGAAGGTTAGAGGGATAGAGTAATAGTGGGATAGAAGGTTAGAAGGTTAGAGGGATAGAATGATAGAAGGTTAGAGGGATAGAATGATAGAAGGTTAGAGGGATAGAGTAATAGTGGGATAGAAGGTTAGAAGGATAGAAGGTTAGAGGGATAGAATGATACAATGTTAGAGGGATAGAGTAATAGTGGGATAGAGGGTTAGAAGGATAGAAGGTTAGAAGGATATAAGGATAGAATGATAGAAGGTTAAAGGGATAGAAGGTTAGAAGGATAGAAGGTTAGAGGGATAGAAGGTTAGAATGATAGAAGGTTAGAGGGATAGAAGGTTAGAAGGATAGAAGGTTAGAGGGATAGAGTAATAGTGGGATAGAAGGTTAGAAGGATAGAAGGTTAGAGGGATAGAATGATACAATGTTAGAGGGATAGAGTAATAGTGGGATAGAGGGTTAGAAGGATAGAAGGTTAGAAGGATATAAGGATAGAATGATAGAAGGTTAAAGGGATAGAAGGTTAGAAGGATAGAAGGTTAGAGGGATAGAAGGTTAGAAGGATAGAAGGTTAGAAGGATAGAATGATAGAAGGTTAGAAGGATAGGAGGATAGAATGATAGAAGGTTAGAAGGATAGAAGGATAGAATGATAGAAGGTTAGAAGGATAGAAGGATAGAATGATAGAAGGTTAGAGGGATAGAGTAATAGTGGGATAGAAGGGTAGAAGGTTAGAAGGTTAGAAGGATAGATGGATAGAGTAATAGTGGGATAGAAGGTTAGAAGGTTAGAGGGATAGAATGATAGAAGGTTAGAGGGATAGAAGGTTAGAAGGATAGAAGGTTAGAGGGATAGAAGGTTAGAAGGATAGAATGATAGAAGGTTAGTGGGATAGAAGGATAGAAGGTTAGAGGGATAGAAGTTTAGAAGGATAGAATGATAGAAGGTTAGAGGGATAGAATGATAGAAGGTTAGAGGGATAGCATGATAGAAGGTTAGAGGGATAAAATGATAGAAGGTTAGAGGGATAGAAGTTTAGAAGGATAGAATGATAGAAAGTTGGAGGGATAGAATGATAGAAGGTTAGAGGGATAGAATGATAGAAGGTTAGAGGGATAGAAGGTTAGAAGGATAGAAGGTTAGAGGGATAGAAGGTTAGAAGGATAGAAGGATAGAAGGTTAGAGGGATAGAAGTTTAGAAGGATAGAATGATAGAAGGTTAGAGGATAGAATGATAGAAGGTTAGAGGATAAAATGATAGAAGGTTAGAGGGATAGAAGTTTAGAAGGATAGAATGATAGAAAGTTGGAGGGATAGAATGATAGAAGGTTAGAGGGATAGAATGATAGAAGGTTAGAGGATAGATTAATAGTGGGATAGAAGGTTAGAAGGATATAAGGATAGAATGATAGAAGGTTAAAGGGATAGAAGGTTAGAATGATAGAAGGTTAGAGGGATAGAAGGTTAGAAGGATAGAAGGATAAAGGTTAGAGGATAGAGTAATAGTGGGATAGAAGGTTAGAAGGATAGAAGGTTAGAAGGATAGAAGGTTAGAAGGTTAGAAGGTTAGAGGGATAGAAGGTTAGAAGGATATAATGATAGAAGGTTAGAGGGATAGAAGGTTAGAAGGATAGAATGATAGAAGGTTAGAGGGATAGAATGATAGAAGGTTAGAGGGATAGAAGGTTAGAAGGATAGAATGATAGAAGGTTAGAGGGATAGAATGATAGAAGGTTAGAGGATAGAAGGTTAGAAGGATATAATGATAGAAGGTTAGAGGATAGAAGGTTAGAAGGATAGAATGATAGAAGGTTAGAGGATAGAATGATAGAAGGTTAGAGGGATAGAAGGTTAGAAGGATAGAATGATAGAAGGTTAGAAGGATAGGAGGATAGAATGATAGAAGGTTAGAAGGATAGAAGGATAGAATGATGAGAAGGTTAGAAGGATAGAAGGATAGAATGATAGAAGGTTAGAGGGATAGAGTAATAGTGGGATAGAAGGATAGAAGGTTAGAAGGTTAGAAGGATAGATGGATAGAGTAATAGTGGGATAGAAGGTTAGAAGGTTAGAGGATAGAATGATAGAAGGTTAGAGGATAGAAGGTTAGAAGGATAGAAGGTTAGAGGGATAGAAGGTTAGAAGGATAGAATGATAGAAGGTTAGTGGGATAGAAGGATAGAAGGTTAGAGGGATAGAAGTTTAGAAGGATAGAATGATAGAA
Source organism: Oncorhynchus tshawytscha (assembly GCF_018296145.1). NCBI lineage: Eukaryota > Metazoa > Chordata > Actinopteri > Salmoniformes > Salmonidae > Oncorhynchus > Oncorhynchus tshawytscha. The sequence continues at coordinate 47,930,033 of NC_056458.1, read as the reverse complement.
GGTTAGAGGGATAGAATGATAGAAGGTTAGAGGGATAGCATGATAGAAGGTTAGAGGATAAAATGATAGAAGGTTAGAGGGATAGAAGTTTAGAAGGATAGAATGATAGAAAGTTGGAGGGATAGAATGATAGAAGGTTAGAGGGATAGAATGATAGAAGGTTAGAGGGATAGAGTAATAGTGGGATAGAAGGTTAGAAGGATATAAGGATAGAATGATAGAAGGTTAAAGGGATAGAAGGTTAGAATGATAGAAGGTTAGATGGATAGAAGGTTAGAAGGATAGAAGGTTAGAAGGATAGAAGGTTAGAAGGATAGAAGGATAGAATGATAGAAGGTTAGAAGGATAGAAGAATAGAATGATAGAAGGTTAGAAGGTTAGAGGGATAGAGTAATAGTGGGATAGAAGGATAGAAGGTTAGATGGATAGAAGGTTAGAAGGATAGAGGGATATAATGATAGAAGGTTAGAGGGATAGAATGATAGAAGGTTAGAGGGATAGAGTAATAGTGGGATAGAAGATTAGAGGGATAGAAAGTTAGAGGGATAGAATGATAAAGGTTAGAGGGATAGAGTAATAGTGGGATATAAGGTTAGAAGGATAGAAGGTTAGAGGGATAGAAGTTTAGAAGGATAGAATGATAGAAGGTTAGAGGGATAGAATGATAGAAGGTTAGAGGGATAAAATGATAGAAGGTTAGAGGGATAGAAGTTTAGAAGGATAGAATGATAGAAAGTTGGAGGGATAGAATGATAGAAGGTTAGAGGGATAGAATGATAGAAGGTTAGAGGGATAGAGTAATAGTGGGATAGAAGGTTAGAAGGATATAAGGATAGAATGATAGAAGGTTAAAGGGATAGAAGGTTAGAATGATAGAAGGTTAGATGGATAGAAGGTTAGAAGGTTAGAAGGTTAGAGGGATAGAAGGTTAGAAGGATATAATGATAGAAGGTTAGAGGGATAGAAGGTTAGAAGGATAGAATGATAGAAGGTTAGAGGGATAGAATGATAGAAGGTTAGAGGGATAGAAGGTTAGAAGGATAGAATGATAGAAGGTTAGAGGGATAGAATGATAGAAGGTTAGAGGGATAGAGTAATAGTTGGATAGAAGGTTAGAAGGTTAGAGGGATAGAAGGTTAGAAGGATAGAATGATAGAAGGATAGAAGGATAGAATGATAGAAGGTTAGAAGGATAGAAGGATCGAATGAAAGGTTAGAAGGATAGAAGGATAGAATGATAGAAGGTTAAAGGGATAGAAGGATAGAAGGTTAGAAGGATAGAAGGATAGAATGATAGAAGGATAGAAGGATAGAATGATAGAAGGTTAGAAGGATAGAATGATAGGTTAGAAGGATAGAAGGTTAGAAGGATAGAAGGTTAAAGGGATAGAAGGATAGAATGATAGAAGGTTAAAGGGATAGAAGGATAGAATGATAGAAGGTTAGAGGGATAGAGTAATAGTGGGATAGAAGGTTAGAAGGTTAGAGGGATAGAAGGTTAGAAGGTTAGAAGGTTAGAGGGATAGAAGGTTAGAAGGATATAATGATAGAAGGTTAGAGGGATAGAAGGTTAGAAGGATAGAATGATAGAAGGTTAGAGGGATAGAATGATAGAAGGTTAGAGGGATAGAAGGTTAGAAGGATAGAATGATAGAAGGTTAGAGGGATAGAGTAATAGTTGGATAGAAGGTTAGAAGGTTAGAGGGATAGAAGGTTAGAAGGATAGAATGATAGAAGGATAGAATGATAGAAGGTTAGAAGGATAGAAGGATAGAATGATAGGTTAGAAGGATAGAAGGATAGAATGATAGAAGGTTAAAGGGATAGAAGGTTAGAAGGATAGAAGGATAGAATGATAGAAGGATAGAATGATAGAAGGTTAGAAGGATAGAATGATAGGTTAGAAGGATAGAAGGTTAGAAGGATAGAAGGTTAAAGGGATAGAAGGTTAGAAGGATAGAAGGTTAGAAGGATAGAAGGATAGAATGATAGAAGGTTAAAGGGATAGAAGGATAGAATGATAGAAGGTTAGAGGGATAGAGTAATAGTGGGATAGAAGGATAGAAGGTTAGAGGGATAGAATGATAGAAGGTTAGAGGGATAGAATGATAGAAGATTAGAGGGATAGAGTAATAGTGGGATAGAAGGTTAGAAGGATAGAAGGTTAGAGGGATAGAATGATACAATGTTAGAGGGATAGAGTAATAGTGGGATAGAGGGTTAGAAGGATAGAAGGTTAGAAGGATATAAGGATAGAATGATAGAAGGTTAAAGGGATAGAAGGTTAGAAGGATAGAAGGTTAGAGGGATAGAAGGTTAGAAGGATAGAAGGTTAGAATGATAGAATGATAGAAGGTTAGAAGGATAGAATGATAGAAGGTTAGAAGGATAGGAGGATAGAATGATAGAAGGTTAGAAGGATAGAAGAATAGGATGATAGAAGGTTAGAAGGTTAGAGGGATAGAGTAATAGTGGGATAGAAGGATAGAAGGTTAGATGGATAGAAGGTTAGAAGGATAGAGGATATAATGATAGAAGGTTAGAGATAGAAGGTTAGAGGGATAGAGTAATAGTGGGATAGAAGATTAGAGGGATAGAAAGTTAGAGGGATAGAATGATAAAGGTTAGAGGGATAGAGTAATAGTGGGATAGAAGGTTAGAAGGATAGAAGGTTAGAGGGATAGAAGGTTAGAAGGTTAGAGGGATAGAAGTTTAGAAGGATAGAATGATAGAAGTTTAGAGGGATAGAATGATAGAAGGTTAGAGGGATAAAATGATAGAAGGTTAGAGGGATAGAAGTTTAGAAGGATAGAATGATAGAAAGTTGGAGGGATAGAATTATAGAAGGTTAGAGGGATAGAATGATAGAAGGTTAGAGGGATAGAGTAATAGTGGGATAGAAGGATAGAAGGTTAGATGGATAGAAGGTTAGAAGGATAGAGGATATAATGATAGAAGGTTAGAGGATAGAATGATAGAAGGTTAGAGGATAGAGTAATAGTGGGATAGAAGGTTAGAAGGATAGAACGTTAGAGGGATAGAAGGTTAGAAGGTTAGAAGGATAGAATGATAGGTTAGAAGGATAGAAGATTAGAAGGATAGAAGGTTAAAGGGATAGAAGGTTAGAAGGATAGAAGGTTAGAAGGATAGAAGGATAGAATGATAGAAGGTTAAAGGGATAGAAGGATAGAATGATAGAAGGTTAGAGGGATAGAGTAATAGTGGGATAGAAGGATAGAAGGTTAGAGGATAGAATGATAGAAGATTAGAGGGATAGAGTAATAGTGGGATAGAGGGTTAGAAGGACAGAATGTTTGAAGGATATAAGGATAGAATGATAGAAGGTTAAAGGGATAGAAGGATAGAATGATAGAAGGTTAGAGGGATAGAAGTTTAGAAGGATATAATGAAAGAAGGTTAGAGGATAGAAGGTTAGAAGGATAGAAGGATAGAATGATAGAAGGTTAAAGGGATAGAAGGTTAGATGGATAGAAGGTTAGAAGGATAGAAGGATAGAAGGATAGAAGGTTAGAAGGTTAGAAGGATAGAAGGTTAGAAGGATAGAAGGATAGAATGATAGAAGGTTAGAAGGATAGAAGAATAGAATGATAGAAGGTTAGAAGGTTAGAGGGATAGAGTAATAGTGGGATAGAAGGATAGAAGGTTAGATGGATAGAAGGTTAGAAGGATAGAGGGATATAATGATAGAAGGTTAGAGGGATAGAATGATAGAAGGTTAGAGGGATAGAGTAATAGTGGGATAGAAGATTAGAGGGATAGAAAGTTAGAGGGATAGAATGATAAAGGTTAGAGGGATAGAGTAATAGTGGGATAGATGGTTAGAAGGATAGAAGGTTAGAGGGATAGAAGGTTAGAAGGTTAGAAGGTTAGAGGGATAGAAGTTTAGAAGGATAGAATGATAGAAGGTTAGAGGGATAGAATGATAGAAGGTTAGAGGGATAGAATGATAGAAGGTTAGAGGGATAGAAGGTTAAAAGGATAGAATGATAGAAGGTTAGAGGATAGAATGATAGAAGGTTAGAGGGATAGAGTAATAGTTGGATAGAAGGTTAGAAGGTTAGAGGATAGAAGGTTAGAAGGATAGAATGATAGAAGGATAGAAGGATAGAATGATAGAAGGTTAGAAGGATAGAAGGATAGAATGATAGGTTAGAAGGATAGAAGGATAGAATGATAGAAGGTTAAAGGGATAGAAGGATAGAAGGTTAGAAGGATAGAAGGATAGAATGATAGAAGGATAGAAGGATAGAATGATAGAAGGTTAGAAGGATAGAATGATAGGTTAGAAGGATAGAAGGTTAGAAGGATAGAAGGTTAAAGGGATAGAAGGATAGAATGATAGAAGGTTAAAGGGATAGAAGGATAGAATGATAGAAGGTTAGAGGGATAGAGTAATAGTGGGATAGAAGGTTAGAAGGTTAGAGGGATAGAAGGTTAGAAGGTTAGAAGGTTAGAGGGATAGAAGGTTAGAAGGATATAATGATAGAAGGTTAGAGGGATAGAAGGTTAGAAGGATAGAATGATAGAAGGTTAGAGGGATAGAATGATAGAAGGTTAGAGGGATAGAAGGTTAGAAGGATAGAATGATAGAAGGTTAGAGGGATAGAGTAATAGTTGGATAGAAGGTTAGAAGGTTAGAGGGATAGAAGGTTAGAAGGATAGAATGATAGAAGGATAGAATGATAGAAGGTTAGAAGGATAGAATGATAGGTTAGAAGGATAGAAGGATAGAATGATAGAAGGTTAAAGGGATAGAAGGATAGAAGGATAGAATGATAGAAGGATAGAAGGATAGAATGATAGAAGGTTAGAAGGATAGAATGATAGGTTAGAAGGGTAGAAGGTTAGAAGGATAGAAGGTTAAAGGGATAGAAGGTTAGAAGGATAGAAGGTTAGAAGGATAGAAGGATAGAATGATAGAAGGTTAAAGGGATAGAAGGATAGAATGATAGAAGGTTAGAGGGATAGAGTAATAGTGGGATAGAAGGATAGAAGGTTAGAGGATAGAATGATAGAAGGTTAGAGGGATAGAATGATAGAAGATTAGAGGGATAGAGTAATAGTGGGATAGAAGGTTAGAAGGATAGAAGGTTAGAGGATAGAATGATACAATGTTAGAGGGATAGAGTAATAGTGGGATAGAGGGTTAGAAGGATAGAAGGTTAGAAGGATATAAGGATAGAATGATAGAAGGTTAAAGGGATAGAAGGTTAGAAGGATAGAAGGTTAGAGGATAGAAGGTTAGAAGGATAGAAGGTTAGAATGATAGAATGATAGAAGGTTAGAAGGATAGAAGGTTAGAAGGATAGGAGGATAGAATGATAGAAAGTTAGAAGGATAGAAGAATAGGATGATAGAAGGTTAGAAGGTTAGAGGGATAGAGTAATAGTGGGATAGAAGGATAGAAGGTTAGATGGATAGAAGGTTAGAAGGATAGAGGGATATAATGATAGAAGGTTAGAGGGATAGAATGATAGAAGGTTAGAGGGATAGAGTAATAGTGGGATAGAAGATTAGAGGGATAGAAAGTTAGAGGGATAGAATGATAAAGGTTAGAGGGATAGAGTAATAGTGGGATAGAAGGTTAGAAGGATAGAAGGTTAGAGGGATAGAAGGTTAGAAGGTTAGAAGGATAGAATGATAGGTTAGAAGGATAGAAGGTTAGAAGGATAGAAGGTTAAAGGGATAGAAGGTTAGAAGGATAGAAGGTTAGAAGGATAGAAGGATAGAATGATAGAAGGTTAGAGGGATAGAATGTTAGAGGGATAGAGTAATAGTGGGATAGAAGATTAGAGGGATAGAAAGTTAGAGGGATAGAATGATAAAGGTTAGAGGGATAGAGTAATAGTGGGATAGAAGTTTAGAAGGATAGAATGATAGAAGTTTAGAGGGATAGAATGATAGAAGGTTAGAGGATAAAATGATAGAAGGTTAGAGGGATAGAAGTTTAGAAGGATAGAATGATAGAAAGTTGGAGGGATAGAATGATAGAAGGTTAGAGGGATAGAATGATAGAAGGTTAGAGGGATAGAGTAATAGTGGGATAGAAGGATAGAAGGTTAGATGGATAGAAGGTTAGAAGGATAGAGGGATATAATGATAGAAGGTTAGAGGGATAGAATGATAGAAGGTTAGAGGGATAGAGTAATAGTGGGATAGAAGATTAGAGGGATAGAAAGTTAGAGGGATAGAAGGTTAGAAGGTTAGAAGGATAGAAGGTTAAAGGGATAGAAGGTTAGAAGGATAGAAGGTTAGAAGGATAGAAGGATAGAATGATAGAAGGTTAAAGGGATAGAAGGATAGAATGATAGAAGGTTAGAGGGATAGAGTAATAGTGGGATAGAAGGATAGAAGGTTAGAGGGATAGAATGATAGAAGATTAGAGGGATAGAGTAATAGTGGGATAGAGGGTTAGAAGGACAGAATGTTAGAAGGATATAAGGATAGAATGATAGAAGGTTAAAGGGATAGAAGGATAGAATGATAGAAGGTTAGAGGATAGAAGTTTAGAAGGATATAATGAAAGAAGGTTAGAGGGATAGAAGGTTAGAAGGATATAAGGATAGAATGATAGAAGGTTAAAGGGATAGAAGGTTAGATGGATAGAAGATTAGAAGGATAGAAGGATAGAAGGATAGAAGGTTAGAAGGTTAGAAGGATAGAAGGTTAGAAGGATAGAAGGATAGAATGATAGAAGGTTAGAAGGATAGAAGAATAGAATGATAGAAGGTTAGAAGGTTAGAGGGATAGAGTAATAGTGGGATAGAAGGATAGAAGGTTAGATGGATAGAAGGTTAGAAGGATAGAGGGATATAATGATAGAAGGTTAGAGGGATAGAATGATAGAAGGTTAGAGGGATAGAGTAATAGTGGGATAGAAGATTAGAGGGATAGAAAGTTAGAGGGATAGAATGATAAAGGTTAGAGGGATAGAGTAATAGTGGGATAGAAGGTTAGAAGGATAGAAGGTTAGAGGGATAGAAGGTTAGAAGGTTAGAAGGATAGAAGGTTAGAGGGATAGAAGTTTAGAAGGATAGAATGATAGAAGGTTAGAGGGATAGAATGATAGAAGGTTAGAGGGATAAAATGATAGAAGGTTAGAGGGATAGAAGTTTAGAAGGATAGAATGATAGAAAGTTGGAGGGATAGAATGATAGAAGGTTAGAGGGATAGAATGATAGAAGGTTAGAGGGATAGAGTAATAGTGGGATAGAAGGTTAGAAGGATAGAAGGATAGAATGATAGAAGGATAAAGATTAGAGGGATAGAGTAATAGTGGGATAGAAGGTTAGAAGGATAGAAGGTTGGAGGGATAGAAGGTTAGAAGGTTAGAAGGTTAGAGGGATAGAAGGTTAGAAGGATATAATGATAGAAGGTTAGAGGGATAGAAGGTTAGAAGGATAGAATGATAGAAGGTTAGAGGGATAGAATGATAGAAGGTTAGAGGGATAGAAGGTTAGAAGGATAGAATGATAGAAGGTTAGAGGGATAGAATGATAGAAGGTTAGAGGGATAGAGTAATAGTTGGATAGAAGGTTAGAAGGTTAGAGGGATAGAAGGTTAGAAGGATAGAATGATAGAAGGATAGAATGATAGAAGGTTAGAAGGATAGAAGGATAGAATGATAGAAGGATAGAAGGATAGAAGGATAGAATGATAGAAGGATAGAAGGATAGAAGGATAGAATGATAGAAGGTTAAAGGGATAGAAGGATAGAAGGATAGAAGGTTAGAAGGATAGAAGGATAGAATGATAGAAGGATAGAAGGATAGAATGATAGAAGGTTAGAAGGATAGAATGATAGGTTAGAAGGATAGAAGGTTAGAAGGATAGAAGGTTAAAGGGATAGAAGGTTAGAAGGATAGAAGGTTGGAAGGATAGAAGGATAGAATGATAGAATGTTAAAGGATAGAAGGATAGAATGATAGAAGGTTAGAGGGATAGAATAATAGTGGGATAGAAGGTTAGAAGGATAGAAGGTTAGAGGGATAGAAGGTTAGAAGGTTAGAATAGTAGAGGGATAGAAGGTTAGAAGGATAGAAGGTTAGAGGGATAGAAGGTTAGAAGGATAGAATGATAGAAGGTTAGAGGGATAGAATGATAGAAGGTTAGAGGGATAGAAGGTTAGAAGGATAGAATGATAGAAGGTTAGAGGGATAGAATGATAGAAGGTTAGAGGGATAGAGTAATAGTTGGATAGAAGGTTAGAAGGTTAGAGGGATAGAAGGTTAGAAGGATAGAATGATAGAAGGATAGAAGGTTAGAAGGATAGAAGGATAGAATGATAGGTTAGAAGGATAGAAGGATAGAATGATAGAAGGTTAAAGGGATAGAAGGATAGAAGGATAGAAGGATAGAAGGATAGAATGATAGAAGGATAGAAGGATAGAATGATAGAAGGTTAGAAGGATAGAATGATAGGTTAGAAGGATAGAAGGTTAGAAGGATAGAAGGTTAAAGGGATAGAAGGATAGAAGGATAGAAGGTTAGAAGGATAGAAGGATAGAATGATAGAAGGTTAAAGGGATAGAAGGATAGAATGATAGAAGGTTAGAGGATAGAATAATAGTGGGATAGACGGATAGAAGGTTAGAGGGATAGAATGATAGAAGGTTAGAGGGATAGAATGATAGAAGGTTAGAGGGATAGAGTAATAGTGGGATAGAAGGTTAGAAGGATAGAAGGTTAGAGGGATAGAATGATACAATGTTAGAGGGATAGAGTAATAGTGGGATAGAGGGTTAGAAGGATAGAAGGTTAGAAGGATATAAGGATAGAATGATAGAAGGTTAAAGGGATAGAAGGTTAGAAGGATAGAAGGTTAGAGGGATAGAAGGTTAGAAGGATAGAAGGTTAGAATGATAGAATGATAGAAGGTTAGAAGGATAGAATGATAGAAGGTTAGAAGGATAGGAGGATAGAATGATAGAAGGTTAGAAGGATAGAAGGATAGAATGATAGAAGGTTAGAAGGATAGAAGGATAGAATGATAGAAGGTTAGAGGGATAGAGTAATAGTGGGATAGACGGATAGAAGGTTAGAAGGTTAGAAGGATAGATGGATAGAGTAATAGTGGGATAGAAGGTTAGAAGGTTAGAGGATAGAATGATAGAAGGTTAGAGGGATAGAAGGTTAGAAGGATAGAAGGATAGAATGATAGAAGGTTAGAAGGATAGAATGATAGAAGGTTAGAAGGTTAGAGGGATAGAGTAATAGTGGGATAGAAGGATAGAAGGTTAGATGGATAGAAGTTTAGAAGGATAGAATGATAGAAGGTTAGAGGGATAGAATGATAGAAGGTTAGAGGGATAGAATGATAGAAGGTTAGAGGGATAGAGTAATAGTGGGATAGAAGGTTAGAAGGATATAAGGATAGAATGATAGAAGGTTAAAGGGATAGAAGGTTAGAATGATAGAAGGTTAGATGGATAGAAGGTTAGAAGGATAGAAGGTTAGAAGGATAGAAGGTTAGAAGGATAGAAGGTTAGAATGATAGAAGGATAGAATGATAGAAGGTTAGAGGGATAGAGTAATAGTGGGATAGAAGGATAGAAGGTTAGATGGATAGAAGGTTAGATGGATAGAAGGTTAGAAGGATAGAGGGATATAATGATAGAAGGTTAGAGGGATAGAATGATAGAAGGTTAGAGGGATAGAGTAATAGTGGGATAGAAGATTAGAGGATAGAAAGTTAGAGGATAGAATGATAAAGGTTAGAGGGATAGAGTAATAGTGGGATAGATGGTTAGAAGGATAGAAGGTTAGAGGGATAGAAGGTTAGAAGGTTAGAAGGTTAGAGGGATAGAAGTTTAGAAGGATAGAATGATAGAAGGTTAGAGGGATAGAATGATAGAAGGTTAGAGGGATAAAATGATAGAAGGTTAGAGGGATAGAAGTTTAGAAGGATAGAATGATAGAAAGTTGGAGGGATAGAATGATAGAAGGTTAGAGGGATAGAATGATAGAAGGTTAGAGGGATAGAGTAATAGTGGGATAGAAGGATAGAAGGTTAGATGGATAGAAGGTTAGAAGGATAGAGGGATATAATGATAGAAGGTTAGAGGGATAGAATGATAGAAGGTTAGAGGGATAGAGTAATAGTGGGATAGAAGATTAGAGGATAGAAAGTTAGAGGATAGAATGATAAAGGTTAGAGGGATAGAGTAATAGTGGGATAGAAGGTTAGAAGGATAGAAGGTTAGAGGGATAGAAGGTTAGAAGGTTAGAAGGATAGAATGATAGGTTAGAAGGATAGAAGGTTAGAAGGATAGAAGGTTAAAGGGATAGAAGGTTAGAAGGATAGAAGGTTAGAAGGATAGAAGGATAGAATGATAGAAGGTTAAAGGGATAGAAGGATAGAATGATAGAAGGTTAGAGGGATAGAGTAATAGTGGGATAGAAGGATAGAAGGTTAGAGGGATAGAATGATAGAAGGTTAGAGGGATAGAATGATAGAAGATTAGAGGGATAGAGTAATAGTGGGATAGAGGGTTAGAAGGACAGAAGGTTAGAAGGATATAAGGATAGAATGATAGAAGGTTAAAGGGATAGAAGGTTAGAAGGATAGAAGGATAGAATGATAGAAGGTTAGAAGGATAGAAGGATAGAATGATAGAAGGTTAGAGGGATAGAAGTTTAGAAGGATATAATGAAAGAAGGTTAGAGGGATAGAATGATAGAAGGTTAGAGGGATAGAGTAATAGTGGGATAGAAGGTTAGAAGGTTAGAGGGATAGAATGATAGAAGGTCAGAGGGATAGAGTAATAGTGGCATAGAAGGTTAGAGGGATAGAGTAATAGCGGGATAGAAGGTAAGAGGGATAGAAGGTTAGAGGGATAGAATGATAGAAGGTTAGAGGGATAGAGTAATAGTGGGATAGAAGGTTAGAAGGATAGAAGGTTAGAAGGATATAAGGATAGAATGATAGAAGGTTAAAGGGATAGAAGGTTAGAAGGATAGAAGGTTAGAGGGATAGAAGGTTAGAAGGATAGAAGGTTAGAATGATAGAATGATAGAAGGTTAGAAGGATAGAATGATAGAAGGTTAGAAGGATAGGAGGATAGAATGATAGAAGGTTAGAAGGATAGAAGGATAGAATGATAGAAGGTTAGAAGGATAGAAGGATAGAATGATAGAAGGTTAGAGGGATAGAGTAATAGTGGGATAGAAGGATAGAAGGTTAGAAGGTTAGAAGGATAGATGGATAGAGTAATAGTGGGATAGAAGGTTAGAAGGTTAGAGGGATAGAATGATAGAAGGTTAGAGGGATAGAAGGTTAGAAGGATAGAAGGTTAGGGGGATAGAAGGTTAGAAGGATAGAATGATAGAAGGTTAGTGGGATAGAAGGATAGAAGGTTAGAGGGATAGAAGTTTAGAAGGATAGAATGATAGAAGGTTAGAGGGATAGAATGATAGAAGGTTAGAGGGATAGAATGATAGAAGGTTAGAGGGATAAAATGATAGAAGGTTAGAGGGATAGAAGTTTAGAAGGATAGAATGATAGAAAGTTGGAGGGATAGAATGATAGAAGGTTAGAGGGATAGAATGATAGAAGGTTAGAGGGATAGAGTAATAGTGGGATAGAAGGTTAGAAGGATATAAGGATAGAATGATAGAAGGTTAAAGGGATAGAAGGTTAGAATGATAGAAGGTTAGATGGATAGAAGGTTAGAAGGATAGAAGGATAGAAGGATAGAAGGTTAGAAGGTTAGAAGGATAGAAGGTTAGAAGGATAGAAGGATAGAATGATAGAAGGTTAGAAGGATAGAAGAATAGAATGATAGAAGGTTAGAAGGTTAGAGGGGATAGAGTAATAGTGGGATAGAAGGATAGAAGGTTAGATGGATAGAAGGTTAGATGGATAGAAGGTTAGAAGGATAGAGGGATATAATGATAGAAGGTTAGAGGGATAGAATGATAGAAGGTTAGAGGGATAGAGTAATAGTGGGATAGAAGATTAGAGGGATAGAAAGTTAGAGGGATAGAATGATAAAGGTTAGAGGGTAGGAGTAATAGTGGGATATAAGGTTAGAAGGATAGAAGGTTAGAGGGATAGAAGGTTAGAAGGTTAGAAGGATAGAAGGTTAGAGGGATAGAAGTTTAGAAGGATAGAATGATAGAAAGTTGGAGGGATAGAATGATAGAAGGTTAGAGGGATAGAATGATAGAAGGTTAGAGGGATAGAGTAATAGTGGGATAGAAGGTTAGAAGGATATAAGGATAGAATGATAGAAGGTTAAAGGGATAGAAGGTTAGAATGATAGAAGGTTAGAGGGATAGAAGGTTAGAAGGATAGAAGGATAAAGGTTAGAGGGATAGAGTAATAGTGGGATAGAAGGTTAGAAGGATAGAAGGTTAGAGGGATAGAAGGTTAGAAGGTTAGAAGGTTAGAGGGATAGAAGGTTAGAAGGATATAATGATAGAAGGTTAGAGGGATAGAAGGTTAGAAGGATAGAATGATAGAAGGTTAGAGGGATAGAATGATAGAAGGTTAGAGGGATAGAATGATAGAATGTTAGAGGGATAGAGTAATAGTTGGATAGAAGGTTAGAAGGTTAGAGGGATAGAAGGTTAGAAGGATAGAATGATAGAAGGTTAGAGGGATAGAATGATAGAAGGTTAGAGGGATAGAATGATAGAAGGTTAGAGGGATAGAATGATAGAAGGTTAGAGGGATAGAGTAATAGTGGGATAGAGGGTTAGAAGGATAGAGGGAGACAGGGAGGTAAATGCAATTTTTTACTCTGTCAATTCAAAAAGGTAATGTAAATTCAATTAACTAATTGAAATATGCTTGTAGAAAACAACAACTCTGGTTGGAGAGACAAGGTAGTGGACCACAAACCCTGGTAGGAGAGACAAGGGAGTGGACCACAAACCCTGGTTGGAGAGACAAGGGAGTGGACCACGAACCCTGGTAGGAGAGACAAGGGAGTGGACCACGAACCCTGGTTGGAGAGACAATGGAGTGGACCACGAACCCTGGTAGGAGAGACAAGGGAGTGGACCACGAACCCTGGTTGGAGAGACAAGGGAGTGGACCACAAACCCTGGTAGGAGAGACAAGGAAGTGGACCACAAACCCTGGTAGGAGAGACAAGGGAGTGGACCACAAACCCTGGTTGGAGAGACAAGGGAGTGGACCACGAACCCTGATAGGCGAGAGAAGGGAGTGGACCACAAACCCTGGTTGGAGAGACAAGGGAGTGGACCACAAACCCTGGTAGGAGAGACAATGGAGTGGACCACGAACCCTGGTAGGAGAGACAAGGGAGTGGACCACAAACCCTGGTTGGAGAGACAAGGGAGTGGACCACAAACCCTGGTTGGAGAGACAAGGGAGTGGACAACAAACCCTGGTAGGAGAGACAAGGGAGTGGAGGGGTGGCGATAGAAACTGCAGAGAGAGGGATGACAGAAGGAGAGAAAGAGGGAGAGGGGAGGATGTGAATTGTAGACAATATTGTTTGCTTTAAATGCCAGGATGTCATATTAATTTTGTCTTTTCATCTCATAGATTTCACTGCCCACTATTGAGGAAGATAATCATATTTTGAGACCCACGTGTGTTAGACAACAGTTTATAATCAGCTGAGGAGACATGCTGTACCAAAATGAACCAATGACGGGAATCTACACATTAGATGACTCAACTCTGTAGGAGGAGCCTAGTGGGCCTGTGATGTTATTCATTCTCTGTAGGAGGAGCCTAGTGGGCCTTTGATGTTATTCATTCTGTGTAGGAGGAGCCTAGTGGGCCTTTGATGTTATTCATTCTGTGTAGGAGGAACCTAGTGGGCCTTTGATGTTATTCATTCGGTGTAGGAGGAGCCTAGTGGGCCTTTGATGTTATTCATTCTGTGTAGGAGGAGCCTAGTGGGCCTTTGATGTTATTCATTCTGTGTAGGAGGAGCTTAGTGGGCCTTTGATGTTATTTGTTCTCTGTAGGAGGAGCTTAGTGGGCCTTTGATGTTATTTGTTCTCTGTAGGAGGAGCTTAGTGGGCCTTTGATGTTATTTGTCCTCTGTAGGAGGAGCTTAGTGGGCCTTTGATGTTATTTGTCCTCTGTAGGAGGAGCTTAGTGGGCCTTTGATGTTATTTGTTCTCTGTAGGGGGAGCTTAGTGGGCCTTTGATGTTATTTGTTCTCTGTAGGAGGAGCCTAGTGGGCCTTTGATGTTATTTGTTCTCTGTAGGAGGAGCCTAGTGGGCCTTTGATGTTATTTATTCTCTGTAGGAGGAGCTTAGTAGTCCTTTGATGTTATTTGTTCTCTGTGGGAGGAGCTTAGTGGGCCTTTGATGTTATTTGTTCTCTGCAGGAGGAGTTTAGTGGGCCTTTGATGTTATTTGATGGTACGATAGTACGATTAGTACACAGTATGCAGTTAAGTAAATAGTACGATTAGTACACAGTATGCAGTTAAGTAAATAGTATGATTAGTACACAGTATGCAGTTAAGTAAATAGTACGATTAGTACACAGTATGCAGTTAAGTAAATAGTACGATTAGTACACAGTATGCAGTTAAGTAAATAGTACGATTAGTACACAGTATGCAGTTAAGTAAATAGTATGATTAGTACACAGTATGCAGTTAAGTAAATAGTACGATTAGTACACAGTATGCAGTTAAGTAAATAGTACGATTAGTACACAGTATGCAGTTAAGTAAATAGTATGATTAGTACACAGTATGCAGTTAAGTAAATAGTACGATTAGTACACAGTATGCAGTTAAGTAAATAGTACGATTAGTACACAGTATGCAGTTAAGTAAATAGTACGATTAGTACACAGTATGCAGTTAAGTAAATAGTACGATTAGTACACAGTATGCAGTTAAGTAAATAGTATGATTAGTACACAGTATGCAGTTAAGTAAATAGTACGATTAGTACACAGTATGCAGTTAAGTAAATAGTATGATTAGTACACAGTATGCAGTTAAGTAAATAGTATGATTAGTACACAGTATGCAGTTAAGTAAATAGTATGATTAGTACACAGTATGCAGTTAAGTAAATAGTATGATTAGTACACAGTATGCAGTTAAGTAAATAGTATGATTAGTACACAGTATGCAGTTAAGTAAATAGTATGATTAGTACACAGTATGCAGTTAAGTAAATAGTATGATTAGTACACAGTATGCAGTTAAGTAAATAGTACGATTAGTACACAGTATGCAGTTAAGTAAATAGTATGATTAGTACACAGTATGCAGTTAAGTAAATAGTATGATTAGTACACAGTATGCAGTTAAGTAAATAGTACGATTAGTACACAGTATGCAGTTAAGTAAATAGTATGATTAGTACACAGTATGCAGTTAAGTAAATAGTACGATTAGTACACAGTATGCAGTTAAGTAAATAGTATGATTAGTACACAGTATGCAGTTAAGTAAATAGTACGATTAGTACACAGTATGCAGTTAAGTAAATAGTACGATTAGTACACAGTATGCAGTTAAGTAAATAGTACGATTAGTACACAGTATGCAGTTAAGTAAATAGTACGATTAGTACACAGTATGCAGTTAAGTAAATAGTATGATTAGTACACAGTATGCAGTTAAGTAAATAGTATGATTAGTACACAGTATGCAGTTAAGTAAATAGTACGATTAGTACACAGTATGCAGTTAAGTAAATAGTATGATTAGTACACAGTATGCAGTTAAAATAGTAAATAGTATGATTAGTACACAGTATGCAGTTAAGTAAATAGTATGATTAGTACACAGTATGCAGTTAAGTAAATAGTATGATTAGTACACAGTATGCAGTTAAGTAAATAGTACGATTAGTACACAGTATGCAGTTAAGTAAATAGTACGATTAGTACACAGTATGCAGTTAAGTAAATAGTACGATAAATAGTACACAGATTAGTACACAGTATGCAGTTAAGTAAATAGTATGATTAGTACACAGTATGCAGTTAAGTAAATAGTATTAGATTAGTTAAGTAAATAGTATGACAGTATGCAGTTAAGTAAATAGTACGATTAGTACACAGTATGCAGTTAAGTAAATAGTACGATTAGTACACAGTATGCAGTTAAGTAAATAGTACGATTAGTACACAGTATGCAGTTAAGTAAATAGTACGATTAGTACACAGTATGCAGTTAAGTAAATAGTATGATTAGTAAATAGTATGCAGTTAAGTAAATAGTATGATTAGTACACAGTATGCAGTTAAGTAAATAGTACGATTAGTACACAGTATGCAGTTAAGTAAATAGTATGATTAGTACACAGTATGCAGTTAAGTAAATAGTATGATTAGTACACAGTATGCAGTTAAGTAAATAGTATGATTAGTACACAGTATGCAGTTAAGTAAATAGTATGATTAGTACACAGTATGCAGTTAAGTAAATAGTACGATTAGTACACAGTATGCAGTTAAGTAAATAGTACGATTAGTACACAGTATGCAGTTAAGTAAATAGTATGATTAGTACACAGTATGCAGTTAAGTAAATAGTATGATTAGTACACAGTATGCAGTTAAGTAAATAGTATGATTAGTACACAGTATGCAGTTAAGTAAATAGTAGACAAGCCAGATTTCAAACACGACAGACCTCAGACAAAGGGATGGTGAGACAAAACAGAGGGAGAGAAAAAGAGAGAGAGGTGAGAGAGAAAAGAGAGGAGAGAGAGAGAGAGAGAGAGAGAGAGAGAGAGAGAGAGAGAGAGAGAGAGAGAGGAGAGAGAGAGAGAGAGAGAGGGAGGGAGAGATAGAGAGAGAGAGAGAGAGAGAGAGAGAGAGAGAGAGAGAGAGAGAGAGAGAGAGAGAGAGAGAGAGAGAGAGAGAGAGAGAGAGAGAGGAGAGAGAGAGAGAGAGAGAGAGGAGAGATAGAGAGAGAGAGAGAGAGAGAGAGAGAGAGAGAGAGAGAGAGAGAGAGAGAGAGAGAGAGAGAGAGAGAGAGAGAGAGAGAGAGAGAGAGAGAGAGAGAGATGGAGGAAGAGAGAAAAAGAGAGAGAGGGAGAGATGGAGGAGAGAAAAAGAGAGAGAGAGAGAGAGAGAGAGAGAGAGAGAGAGATGGAGGAAGAGAGAAAAGAGAAAAGAGAGAGAGGGAGAGTGAAGGGCAGAGAGAGAGAGAGAGAGAGAGAGAGAGAGAGATGGAGGAAGAGAGAAAAAGAGAGAGAGGGAGAGTGAAGGGCAGAGATAGAGACTTCATAGAAAGGAATGGTGAGAGACAGGTGGAGAGAAAGAAGGAGAGAGGGTGAATGGAAGCAGGAGAGACAACAAAAACTTAGAGATAATGGGAAGTGGAAAGAATGGAAGGGTGGAGACAAATGTAGGAACCATCACAGCTATAATAACCATAAAACTGTGGCAAGCATACAGTATAACAAATATAACAGTAAAAACAACTATAACAACTGTAACAACTACTACAACCATGCAGTATAACAGATATAATATCAAAAACAACTACAACAATTATATAGATTAACAGATATAACAAGAAAAACAACTATAGCAACCACAACAACTAAAACAACCTGTCACGTTCTGACCTTTATTTAATTTGTTTTGTATTTAGTTAGTATGGTCAGGGCGTGAGTTGGGGTGGGCAGTCTATGTTTGTTTTTCTATGATTTGGGTATTTCTATGTTTCGGCCTAGTATGGTTCTCAATCAGAGGCAGGTGTCATTAGTTGTCTCTGATTGAGAATCATACTTAGGTAGCCTGGGTGTCACTGTGTGTTTGTGGGTGATTGTTCCTGTCTCTGTGTTTTGCACCAGATAGGGCTGTTTGTGGGTGATTGTTCCTGTCTCTGTGTTTAGCACCAGATATGGCTGTTTGTGGGTGATTGTTCCTGTCTCTGTGTTTTGCACCAGATAGGGCTGTTTGTGGGTGATTGTTCCTGTCTCTGTGTTTTGCACCAGATAGGGCTGTTTTGGGTTTTCACGTTTCTTGTTTTTGTTAGTTTGTTCATGTGAAGTGATTTATTAAAACATGAATCAAAATAACCACGCTGCGCTTTGGTCCGCCTGTCCTTCAACTAAAGAGAACCGTTACAGAATCACCCACCACAACAGGACCAAGCGGCGTGGTGAAAGGCAGCAGGAGCAGCGCAAGGAGTACTGGACATGGGAGGACGAATTAGACGGAAGAGTGAGCGTCGAGCCAAGTGCCATGAAGCCGGCTCTACGCATCTGGTCTCCAGTGCGTCTCCTTGGGCCAGCTTACATGGCACCAGCCTTGCGCACGGTGTCCCCGGTTCGCCTGCATAGGCCAGTGCGGGCTATTCCACCTCGCCGCACTGGCAGGGCGACCGGGACCATTCAACCGGGTAAGGTTGGTCAGGCTTGGTGCTCAAGAGCTCCAGTGCGCCTGCACGGTCCGGTCTATCCGTCACCACCTCCACGCACCAGCCCTCCGGTGGCAGCCCCCGCACCAGGCTGTCTCTCCGGCTCATCCTTACAGGTGCTCCCGCCTGTCCAGCGTTCCCGGAGCCTTCCTCCTCTCCAGCGCTGCCGGAGTCTCCCGCCTGTCTGGCGCTGCTGCTGGAGTCTCCCGCCTGTCTGGCGCTGCTGCCGGAGTCTCCCGCCTGTCCGGGGCTGCTGCCAGAGCCCCTCAGCCCAGAGGCGCCAGAGCCCCTCAGCCCAGAGGCGCCAGAGCCCCTCAGCCCAGAGGCGCCAGAGCCCCTCAGCCCAGAGGCGCCAGAGCCCCTCAGCCCAGAGGCGCCAGAGCCCCTGCCCCTCTGTCCAGAGCTTCCGCCCCTCTGTCCAGAGCTGCCCCTCTGTCCAGTGGGGTCATTGAGAAGGGTGGCCATGGTTAGAAAGCCACGGAGGCGGACAATAAAGCGGACTAAGACAATGGTGAAGTGGGGTCCACGTCCCGCTCCAGAGCCACCACCGCGGACAGACGCCCACCCAGACTCTCCCCCTATAGGTTAAGGTTTTGCGGCCGGAGTCCGCACCTTTGGGGGTACTGTCACGTTCTGACCTTTATTTCCTTTGTTTTGTCATTATTTAGTATGGTCAGGGCGTGAGTTGGGGTGGGCAGTCTATGTTTGTTTTTCTATGATTTGGGTATTTCTATGTTTCGGCCTAGTATGGTTCTCAATCAGAGGCAGGTGTCATTAGTTGTCTCTGATTGAGAATCATACTTAGGTAGCCTGGGTTTCACTGTGTTTGTGGGTGATTGTTCCTGTCTCTGTGTTTGCACCAGATAGGGCTGTTTGTGGGTGATTGTTCCTGTCTCTGTGTTTCCACCAGATAGGGCTGTGTTGGGTTTTCATGTTTCTTGTTTTTGTTAGTTTGTTCATGTGAAGTGATTTATTAAAACATGAATCAAAATAACCACGCTGCGCTTTGGTCCGCCTCTCCGTCAATGGAAGAAATCCCTTACACAACCATAACAACTATAAAAAGCATAACATATATATATATAACAACCATAAGCACCTAAACAACCATAACTATCACACATAACAACTATAGTAACCATAACAACCATAACTATACCGTATAACATATATATATATATATAATAACCAAAACATTTAAAAAACTAAAACAACTAAAACAGCCATAACAACTAAAACAGCCATAACAACTAAAACAGCCATAACAACTAAAACAGCCATAACAACTAAAAACACTATAAAAAACATACAGTATAACATATATAACAACCTCCTCCATTTCACTCTCCCTCTTTCTCTCTCTCTCTCTGATAGCAGCTAATGAGAATGATTAGAGGTTGCTAATTAAGCTAAATCCTTCCTCTTCCCCTTTAATGTAACTTCTCTCCCCTCATCTCACATCTCTCTCCTTTCTATATATTCACCAAATCTCACTCGATCTGAGCCAGAGCTTTCCCCACCGCCTATCTCTCTCCCTCCCCACCCCTCTCTCTGTTCCTCCCCACCCCTCACCACCCCTCTCTCCCTCTTCCTCCCCACCCCTATCACTCTCTTCCTCCCTGCCCCTCACCATCCCTCTCTCCCTCTTCCTCCCCACCCCTATCTCTCTCCCTCCCCACCCCTCTCTCTCTCCCCTCACCACCCCTCTCTCTTTCTTTCTTCCTCCCCACCCCTATCTCTCTCTCCCTCCCCGCCCCTCTCTCTCTCCCTCACCACCCCTCTCTCCCTCACCACCCCTCTCTCTTTCTTCCCCCCCCCCCCTCTCTCGCTCCCCACCCCTCACTCTTTCTTCCTCCACACCCCTATCTCTCTCTCTCTCTCTCCCCCTCACCACCCCTCTCTCTTTCTTCCTCCCCACCCCTCTATCTCTCCCCTCCCCACCACTCTCTCTTTCTTCCTCCCCACCCCTATCTCTCTCTCCCTCCCCACCCTCTCTCCCTCACCACCCCTCTCTCTTCCTCCCCACCCCTCTCTCTCTCTCCCCCTCCCCACCCCTCTCTCTTTCTTCCTCCCCACCCCTATCTATCTCTCTCTCTCCCCACCCCTCTCTCTTCCTCCCCACCCCTCTCTCTCTCTCTCCCCTCCCCACCCCTCTCTCTTTCTTCCTCACCACCCCTCTCTCTTTCTTCCTCCCCACCCCTCTCTCTCTCCCCCTCCCCACCACTCTCTCTTTCTTCCTCCCCACCCCTATCTCTCTCTCCCTCCCCACCCTCTCTCCCTCACCACCCCTCTCTCTTCCTCCCCACCCCTATCTCTCTCTCCCTCACCACCCCTATCTCTCTCTTCCTCACCACCCCTATCTCTCTCTTCCTCACCACCCCTCTCTCTCCCCCTCACCACCCCTATCTCTCTCTTCCTCACCCCCCTCTCTCTCTCCCTCCCTGCCCCTCTCTCTTTCTTCCCCACCACCCCTCTCTCTCTCCCTCCCTGCCCCTCTCTCTTTCTTCCCCACCACCCCTCTCTCTCTCCCTCCCCACCCCTCTCTCTTTCCTCCCGCCCCCTCCCTCACCACCCCTCTCTCTCTCTTCCTCCTCTCCCATCTCTCGCTCTTCCTCCCCACCCCACCCTCCTCTCTCTCTCTCTTCCTCCCCTCCCATCTCTCACCCTTCCTCCCCACCCCCACCCTCTCTCTCTTCCTCCTCCCCACATCTATCTGTATCTATCTATTCTTCACTTCTCTTCAGAACTCAGAGACAGAGAGGGTTCTGAGCTAGCTGACTGACAGCTGTGTTCTCTGTTCTGTCATATGAAGGCACACACGCACACGCACACGCACACACACACACACGGCTGAAGCTTGTGTCATATGCGTTTTCTTGGCCATTATCTACCTCTCCTTCCAGGGACAGAAGGCCAACTCAGAGCTGAGTAGGAGGCATCGAGGCTGAGCTGTGAGTGGCCACGTCCCCCACCCTATTTGGATAACTGGGTCACTGGATTGTAAGCTCCATAGATAGAAGTGTGCGTGTGTGTGTGTGTGTGTGTGTGTGTGTGTGTGTGTGTGTGTGTGTGTGTGTGTGTGTGTGTGTGTGTGTGTGTGTGTGTGTGTCTGCGTGTGTGTGTGTGAGATAAGGATGGGAGAGGAGGGCAAATTCTTTTTGAACAACGTTTCGAAGAGGAAAGGAGAGTTGCTTCACGTTCGTTTTCTGTCAATCTACTTCCTACTTTCACTCTCTCTCTTCCTCCCTTTTCTCCTCTCCTTTATGTGGCTCTAGTGATCAAGTTAATTAAGGGGCCAATAATCACCAATGGATACATGAGTTCCCACACACACACACACACACACACACACACACACACAGACACAGACACACACACACACAGAGAGGATGATCGGGTCGGGTATGAGTGAAGTACATGTTTTGATTTACAGCGATTTGTGTTCAATATTGGACAAATTATTTTTAACAACCTCTCTCTCTCCCTTCACTCTGCCCCCCCTCCCCCGGCCCCCGTCTCCCCCATCCCCGTCCCTCTCTCAATTCAATTCAAAAGGGGCTGTATTGACATGGAAACACATGTTTACACTGCCAAAGCTAATGGAATAGACAATAAATACAAAGGGGAAATAAACAGTGGAAACATTAGTAAACATTAGCAAACATTAGTAAACATTAGCAAACATTAGTAAACATTAGTAAACACAAAAGTTGTAAAATAATATAAACATTTCAAAAGTTATATTATTGTAACAAACGTTATAATGTTGTTATAATGTTGTTATAATGTTAAATTATTGTAACAAACGTTATAATGTTGTTATAATGTTGTTATAATGTTGTAACAAACGTTATAATGTTGTTATAATGTTATAATGTTGTAACAATGTGTAAGTAGTTGAAGTAGTTGAAGTATGAAAATAAATAAACAGATCAATATGGGTTGTATTTGGTGTTTGTTCTTCACTGGTTGCCCTTTTCTCGTGGCAACAGGTCACAAATCTTGCTGCTGTGATGTCACACTGTGGTATTTCACCTGACAGATATGGGAGTTCATCAATGTTGATTTGTTGTTTTTCAAATTCTTTGTGGGTCTGTGTTATTTGTGGGAAATATGTGTCTCTAACGTGGTTATACATTTAGCAGGAGGTTAGGAAGTGCAGCTCAGTTTCCACTTCATTTTGTCGGCAGTGAGCACATAGCCTGTCATCTCTGGAGAGCCAGGTCTGACTATGGTGGCCTCTATAAATAGCAAGGCTATGCTCACTGAGTCTGTACATAGTACAAAAGATTTTCTTATTTTAGGGTCAGTCACAGTGGTCAGGTATTCCACCACAGTTTACTTTCTGTTTAGGGCCAAATAGCTAGTTTGCTTTGTTTTTTGGTTGATTCTTTACAATGTGTCAAATAATATCATTTTTCTTTCTCATAATTTGGGTGGGTCTAATTGTGTTTCTGTCCTGGGACTCTGTGGGGTCTGTTATTGTTTGTGAACAGAGGCCCCAGAACCAGCAGGCTGAGGGCACTCTTCTCCAGGTTCATCTCTCTGTGGGCGATGGATTTGTGGTGAAATGTGTGAGCATTGCTACCTTTCGGTGGTTGTAGAATTGAACAGCTCTTTTTTCTAGATTCTGAATACTGGTGGTTATTAATTCTGCTCTGCATGTTTTTGTTTTGGGGTTTTTACGTTGTTTACTCCAAGTACATTTTGGAGAATTCTGCATACAGAGTCTCAATTGGACGTTCTGTGAATTCTTGAATTCTTGGTTTTAAAGGTCAAAGGTTAAAAAAGGTTTTAACCTGTGGTGTTGATGTTTAGACCGAGGTAAAAAATTTAATTTAATTTAAAAAAAAGTATAATTCTTTGTGTGCTCTAGGTATTCTCAAACTGGGGTACGGGTACGCGTAGTTCCGTCGGGGGTATGCCAAATAAAAATGTAATTCACATTTGAATAAAAAAATAAATAATAATACATGTATTTTTTAACATTTGTTTCCTTCACATTTTCAAACTGTCCATTGATATTATATATAACATACAATATAATAATAATAATAATATACATTTATATTTTCCAACGGGTCTATCTATGTCAAATACAGGTAGTCTAGTCAAATAATGAACATCCATTCACATTAACCGTCACTCTTTCACAGGAATCCCACTAGGCCAACCGTAGCTGCTGCTCATGTTGGTATCTGTACTGATGGAGCATAAGCCATGACAGGGAGACATAGTGGAGTGGTAACGTGCCTGCAAGCTGCTCATCCCGATGCCAGTGGGTACACTGCAGCATCCACCGAGAGGCTCTTGGGTACACTGCAGCATCCACCGAGAGGCTCTTGGTAACACTGCAGCATCCACCGAGAGGCTCTTGGGTACACTGCAACATCCAATGAGAGGCTCTTGGGTACACTGCAGCATCCACCGAGAGGCTCTTGGTAACACTGCAGCATCCACCGAGAGGCTCCTGGGTACACTGCAACATCCACTGAGAGGCTCTTGAGTACACTGCAGCATCCACCGAGAGGCTCTTGAGTACAATGCAGCATCCACCGAGAGGCTCTTGGGTACACTGCAGCATCCACCGAGAGGCTCTTGGGTACACTGCAGCATCCACCGAGAGGCTCTTGGGTAGACTGCAGCATCCACTGAGAGGCTCTTGGGTACACTGCAGCATCCACCGAGAGGCTCTTGGGTACACTGCAGCATCCACTGAGAGGCTCTTGGGTAGACTGCAGCATCCACCGAGAGGCTCTTGGGTACACTGCAGCATCCACCGAGAGGCTCTTGGGTACACTGCAGCATCCACCGAGAGGCTCTTGGGTACACTGCAGCATCCACCGAGAGGCTCTTGGGTACACTGCAGCATCCACCGAGAGGCTCTTGGGTAGACTGCAGCATCCACCGAGAGGCTCTTGGGTACACTGCAGCATCCACCGAGAGGCTCTTGGGTACACTGCAGCATCCACCGAGAGGCTCTTGGGTACACTGCAGCATCCACCGAGAGGCTCTTGGGTACACTGCAGCATCCACCGAGAGGCTCTTGCTGCCAAGGGAATGCTTGACAGATTGAAAGACGTTTTGGACACTACAGTGAAAATGGTTAACTTTGTTAAAGCAAGGCCCCTGAACTCTCGTGTATTTTCTGAATTATGCAATGATATGGGCAGCGACCATGTAACGCTTTTACAACATACAGAAGTGAATTGGTTATCAAGGGGAAAAGTATTGACATTTGTTTTTAAATTGAGCTTAAAGTTTTCTTTACTGACCATAATTTCGCTTTTCCGACCACTTGCATGATGACAAGTTTCTAACACGACTGGCCTATCTGGATGAGGTTTTTTCTCACCAGAATGATCTGAATCTAGGATTACAGGGACTCTCCCCAACTATATTCAATGTGCGGGATAAAATTGAATCTATGATTAAGAAGTTGGAGTTCTTCTCTGTCTACATTAACAAGGACAACACACAGGTCTTTCCATCATGTTTTTTTTGTGAGCAAATGAACTCAAACTTACAGACAATGCCAAATATGATATAGCGAAGCACCTGAGTGAGCTGGGTGCGCAATTACGTAGGTACTTTCCTGAAACGGATGACACAAACAACTGGATTCGTTATCCTTTTCATGCCCTGCCTCCAGTCCACTTACCGATATCTGAACAAGAGAGGCTCATCAAACTTGCAACAAGCGGTTCTGTGAAAATAGAATTTAATCAGAGCCACTGCCAGATCTCTGAATGCACTCAGAGTTTCCTGCCTTGGCAAATCGTGCTGTTAAGACACTGATTGTCACGCCTGCTCCCGCTCTTCCCCCTTGGCGCTCGAGGGTGCCAGGCTCCCCAGCATTACGCACTCCTGCCTTCCCCTGTCACGCGCAAACGCGATTATTGGACTCAACTGAGCTCAATCACCTCTGTCGTTACCTCCCCATATATCTGTCTGTTCCCCCACTCTGTTCCCTGCTTCAGCATGGATTGTCATCGGTTGAATGTTGATTGGTTAAATGTTGAATGTTTTTGAAAGGGTTTTTGGCAACCACTGATCTGAGGATTTGCAACCCATCTGTTTGGTTTGTCAGACTCCAAGTAGCACAAGTGTTTCACCGTAGATGAGGCTGCACTGGAACATAAGGTGAACCTGTACAATTTGAGAGCCGTAAGCGAAATGCTCCAGTTTCCAATCAAGGAACATAAAGAAGCAGGTTGTCCATCGATTGAATGCTCCAGAATTCTGAATTTATGCTATTGTATTATCAGTGGGTCCCCTCCTTGTGTCTTGCATCAGTAATTGAGACAATGGGCTCTATTTTCGGCTGGCATTAAGGTGGCGCGAGTGTCAAACTCACGTTAGTTTGCAACTTCGTCATATAAAACTGGCGAACTGGCGTTTTCAAGCCATGTTAGTGTCTTACTGTATATCTGCTCGCTTGCGATTCGACGGGAGGGGTGGAAATATTTTAGTTGTGTCCTTAAAAACACGATCGCAAGTGCTGATTTCAGGCAGTGCTGATAGGGATATTTAAGACCAGCCAAGAGCTGGTTTTAGCAGTAACGCAGTTGGTCATGGCATGAATTCTGACAGCGGAAACGCAACCTACGATGCACACTGCCCATATGCACATGGAACATGGAACCGAATGAGTAGCCGAATGTGCTTCTGGTGACTGTTGACTTTGTATTTAATAATTGTTGTTTTATTTGGTTCAAAAACAAGCACAGTCTCCCATTCTCTTAATAAATCATTATTATGTTTTTGTCCTGCCCAATGCAATTGCGTAGTATTAGTCAAGATCGTCGACCAAAGGGTTTGGCTCCCGAGACCGCTTGGAAATAAATCTTATTTACCAAAAATGTTATTATTAATATACAAAGTTTGAGAGAAGTAAAACAGTGAGTTCTCTTTTTGTCTATGCATTGTAGGCAAGCCCACATTATTTTAGCCATGCATGTCCCGTTTTGGACGTGTGTAAAAAAAACTCCATGATGTAGGCTGCGTGTCCCATCATGAAAGGAGATGAGAACCTTGGTGAATACCGGTGATTTTACGACTTCTCCTGAAGTCGGTCCTTCTCCTTGTTCGGATGGCGTTCGGCGGTCGACGTCACCGGTCTTCTAGCCATCGCCGATCCACCTGTCATTTTCCATTTGTTTTGTCTTGTCTTCCCACACACCTGGTTTCAATTCCATCATTACATGTTGTGCATTTTAACCCTCTGTTTCCCTCCATGTCCTTGTCCGGAATTATTTATTGTAGTGCTTGTGCACGTTATGCTGGTGATGATGGGTTTTGTTTTACCCATTGATTTATTTGTTCTGTTTATTAAATCACTTTCTGCTCTCCTGCGCCTGACTTCTCTGACGCCAGTACGCCCCCTACAGGTGAACCTTGTATTTAGACTATCTGTAAAATGCTTATTCTTCCGTTTCATTGAAACCCATTTCACATGTATTTATTGTTGTTGTTTGATTGGTTGTAATAAAACGAAACGATAAACAAGTCATCTTATTATACTGAAGAAAAATATCAACGCAATATGGAACAATTTCAACTATTTTACAGAGTTACAGCTCATAGAAATATGTCAATAGAAATCGATTCATTAGGCCTTAATCTATGGATTTCACGATTGGGCGCAGTTCTACCCACTTGGGAGCCAGGCCCGTCCATTGGGGAGCCAGGCCCGTCCATTGGGGAGCCAAGCCCGTCCATTGGGGAGCCAGACCAGTCCATTGGGGAGCCAGGCCCGTCCATTGGGGAGCCAGGCCAAGCCAATCAGATTTAGTTTTTTTCCCCCACAAAAGGGCTTAATTACAGAAATAACCACTCCTCAGTTTCATCAGCTGTCCGAGTGGCTGGGCTCAGACCATCCCGCGGTTGATGTGAAGCCGGATGTGGAGGTCCTGGGCTGGCGTGGTTACATATGGTGTGCGGTTGTGAGGCCGGTTGGACATACTGAAAAAAATTCTCTAAAACGACGTTGCAGGCAGCATATAGTGGAGAAGTGAACATGAAATTCTCTGCATTGTCGATTGTACGCTCCCTCAAAATGTTAGACATTGTGCGATTAAAACACAACTCTAAAATGTGTGTGTTTGTTTATTAGCCCCAGCACAAGGTCCACCTTTTACATTTTGTAATTTTTATTTAACTAGGCAAGTCAGTTAAGAACAAATGTGTATTTGCAATGATGGCCTACCAAGAGACAAAAGGCTTACTGCGGTATGATCGCGAAGCTTCTCAAACTTATCCTTCATCTGCCTTTCTGTGCTGGGTCTGGATAAATAAACAGTAAAGTGTTTAACTTCTGTACCTCGGGCAGCTCTTGTCCTCCATGGCTCACTCAGATGTCTTACCTTACTATGTATGCTGTTTGATCACTAGTGACTATGCCTTCACTAAAAGGCATTCAGCTTATCCTGTTTGATCACTAGTGACTATGTCTTCACTAAAAGGCATTCAGCTTCTGTTTGATCACTAGTGACTATGCCTTCACTAAAAGGCATTCAGCTTATCCTGTTTGATCACTAGTGACTATGTCTTCACTAAAAGGCATTCAGCTTCTGTTTGATCACTAGTGACTATGCCTTCACTAAAAGGCATTCAGCTTATCCTGTTTGATCACTAGTGACTATGTCTTCACTAAAAGGCATTCAGCTTCTGTTTGATCACTAGTGACTATGCCTTCACTAAAAGGCATTCAGCTTATCCTGTTTGATCACTAGTGACTATGTCTTCACTAAAAGGCATTCAGCTTCTGTTTGATCACTAGTGACTATGCCTTCACTAAAAGGCATTCAGCTTATCCTGTTTGATCACTAGTGACTATGCCTTCACTAAAAGGCATTCAGCTTATCCTGTTTGATCACTAGTGACTATGTCTTCACTAAAAGGCATTCAGCTTCTGTTTGATCTCTAGTGACTATGCCTTCACTAAAAGGCATTCAGCTTCTCCTTTTGATCACTAGTGACTATGCCTTCACTAAAAGGCATTCAGCTTATCCTGTTTGATCTCTAGTGACTATGCCTTCACTAAAAGGCTTTTAGCTATTTTAACTAACCTAGCATAATGGTAAATCTAAGTGCTCTATTTTAACAAACCTAGCATAATGGTAAATCTAAGTGCTCTATTTTAACAAACCTAGCATAATGGTATATCTAAGTGCTCTATTTTAACTAACCTGACACAAAGGTAAACCTGAGGGCTCTATTTTAACAAACCTGGCCAATCAGAGTGTGCTCAATGGCGAAATATGTGGATGCTTTAATTTATGTATTTACGGTCTTTTATGTGTTGCCTTGGAATCAACTCCAATGTTAATTGTAGTTTGATAAATGGTTTACAGAAATAACAAAATGTAGACTAATCTTTGCTTAATACATTAACTTGAACTCATTTGCATTCCACATTGTTCTAAGTAATTGCATGTCTTCAATAGAATTCACACTGATATTAATCACGTTTCAGGTAAGACCCAGATGCAGACAACGTCAAAGTAACAACAGTTTATTAATCGAACAGGGTCAGGCAAAAGGCAGGTCAAGGGCAGGCAGAGGTCAGTAATCCACATAGTAAAGGTACAGTACGACAGGCAGTCTCTTGGTCAGGGCAGGCAGAGGTCAGTAATCCACATAGTAAAGGTACAGTACGGCAGGCAGTCTCTTGGTCAGGGTGGTCAACATGGGAAAACTAGGAAACAGGAACAATCGAGAGACAGGAGCAGAGGGAAAACCCGCTGGTAGTCTTGACAAAACAAAACGAACTGGCAACAGACAAACAAACAGAGAACACAGGTATAAATACACAGGGGATAATGGGGAAGATGGGCAACACCTGGAGGGAGGTGGAGACAATCACAAAGACAGGTGAAACAGATCAGGGTGTGACAGATATAGGGGCAATGCCTACTGTACATTACATTATGGCTGCACATGGACACTCCAAACATTGTCAATAAGCAAGATTCTAATCAAATTAAAACTATTTGTTTTAAAAATAGGCTGTGTCACACTTACAGGCACCATCATTTCTCCCCGTGGCCATGTAATATTAAAACAACGCAGACTATGGACGTCCGTACTTTCCACAGTAGCAGGACAAAGATCCAACATAAAGAGAATGGGAGAATGTCCACAGTTATACTGCTCCCCAATAGGCCTGTTTTATAAACATAATCAGAACCACAGATCAGATCACATTCAAACATCTCCAGAAGTTGCATTGCATTGTGCGCCACAGACGTTGTAACCATAAAACCAGAAAGGTGAATCATTCTATATTGAACTAGAAATATAAACGCAACATGTAAATGTTTTGCTCGTATGTTTTCATGAGCTGAAATAAACGATCCCAAAAAATGTTCCATACACACAAAAAAGCTTAGGTTACAGTGTTGTAAAGTACTTCATTAAAAACACTTTAAAAAGTACTACTTAAATGTTTTTTTGGGGTATCTGTACTTTACTAATTATATGTTTGACAATTTTTACTTTACTGCATTCCTAAAAAAATAAATGTACTTTTTACTCCATCCATTTTCGCTGACACCCAAAAAGTACTTGTTACATTTTGAATGCTTGGCAGGAAAAGAGGAAATGGTGCAATTCACACACTTATCGAGAGAACATCCCTGGTCATCCCTGCTGCCTCTGATCTGGAGGACTCACTAAACAGAGAACATCCCTGGTCATCCCTACTGCCTCTGATCTGACTGACTCACTAAACAGAGAACATCCCTGGTCATCACTACTGCCTCTGATCTGGAGGACTCACTAAACAGAGAACATTCCTGGTCATCCCTACTGCCTCTGATCTGGAGGACTCACTAAACAGAGAACATCCCTGGTCATCCCTACTACCTCTGATCTGGAGGACTCACTAAACAGAGAACATCCCTGGTCATCCCTGCTACCTCTGATCTGGAGGACTCACTAAACAGAGAACATCCCTGGTCATCACTACTACCTCTGATCTGGAGGACTCACTAAACAGAGAACATCCCTGGTCGTCCCTACTGCCTCTAATCTGACGAACTCACTAAACAGAGAACATCCCTGGTCATCCCTACTGCCTCTGATCTGGAGGACTCACTAAACAGAGAACATCCCTGGTCATCCCTACTGCCTCTGATCTGGAGGACTCACTAAACAGAGAACATCCCTGGTCATCCCTACTGCCTCTGATCTGGAGGACTCAATAAACAGAGAACATCCCTGGTCATCCCTACTGCCTCTGATCTGGAGGACTCAATAAACAGAGAACATCCCTGGTCATCCCTACTACCTCTGATCTGGAGGACTCACTAAACAGAGAACATCCCTGGTCATCCCTACTGCCTCTGATCTGGAGGACTCACTAAACAGAGAACATCCCTGGTCATCCCTGCTGCCTCTGATCTGGAGGACTCACTAAACAGAGAACATCCCTGGTCATCCCTACTGCCTCTGATCTGGCCGACTCACTAAACAGAGAACATCCCTGGTCATCCCTGCTGCCTCTGATCTGGAGGACTCACTAAACAGAGAACATCCCTGGTCATCCCTACTGCCTCTGATCTGGAGGACTCACTAAACAGAGAACATCCCTGGTCATCCCTGCTGCCTCTGATCTGGAGGACTCACTAAACAGAGAACATCCCTGGTCATCCCTACTGCCTCTGATCTGGAGGACTCACTAAACAGAGAACATCCCTGGTCATCCCTGCTGCCTCTGATCTGGAGGACTCACTAAACAGAGAACATCCCTGGTCATCCCTACTGCCTCTAATCTGACGAACTCACTAAACAGAGAACATCCCTGGTCATCCCTACTGCCTCTAATCTGACGAACTCACTAAACAGAGAACATCCCTGGTCATCCCTACTGCCTCTAATCTGACGAACTCACTAAACACACATGCTTCATTTGTAAAATGTCTGAGTGTCGGTGTGTTCCCCTGGCTAGCTGTACATTTAAATACAAAAATGGTTTGCTTACTATGAAGAATGTGAAATGATTTATACTTTTACTTTTGATATATTTTAGCAATTACATGTACTTTTGATACTTAATAAGTATATTTAAAACCAAATACTTTTAGACTTTTACTCAAGGAGTGTTTTACTGGGTGACTTTCACTTTTACCTGAGGCATTTTCTATTAAGGTATCTTTACTTTTACTCAAGTAGGATTTTACTGGGTGACTTTGACTTTTACTTGAGGCTTATTTCTCTCCAATCTTGTGCAGAATTTTTTGCATCCCTGTTGGTGAGCATTTCTCCTTTGTCAACATCATTACAGAGGTGCACCTTGTACTGGGGAAAGGTTTGAGAAGCTTCACCAGTTTCTACGAGATGAAGAGACAGCCAGGATAGCTGCCCTGAGGGAGGAAGAGGAGCAGATGTCAGATGATGAAGAGGAAGAACAGGGAGATGACCAGAGAGATATCATCCATTTTAGAATGTATTGAAGCCATAGATGACAAGCTGAGAGCTAAAGACAAAGAATTCCTGCCGGTAGGAATTCTCCATTTTAGGAATATGTTATTGGTAGCTATTTAAATTGCTTGATTATAATTTGAGTGCTTGCATCAACAAAACTGCTGATATTCCAAATAATCATTATGCTACTGCTTATTGTATTCCTCAAACTGCTGTTGGAATCTTTCTGTTACTATAGCTAGATAGGATTCAAATATTTCCCAGTTTATTAATTCATATTTGATGGATTGGATACGATAGCACATTTCAATTTACAAAAAATGTAATGACTGCGTTTTCGTCTTTTGAGCTTCTAGTCATGAAACCTATGCTACTCAATCACTTTTTATAGCTACTGTTTTACCGACCTCCTGGGCCGTATACAGCGTTCCTCACAGAGTTCCCTGAAGTCCTATCGGACCTCGTAGTCATGGCAGATAATATTCTAATTTATGTTTTCAATATTCACATGGAGAAATACACAGACCCACTCCAAAAGGCTTTCGGAGCCATCATTGACTCAATGGGTTGTCCAACATGTCTCGGGAGCTACACATTACCACGATCATACCATGTATCTAGTTATGTCCCGTGGAATAGATATCGTGGATCTTCCTCATAATCCTGGACTATCGGACCACCATCTTTGTACGTATGCAATCGCAACAAACTACTTGGTCAGACCCCAATCAAGGACTATCAAATGTCGCTAGAAATTCTTGAACAACGCAAAGATTCCTAGATGCCCTTCCAGACTCCCTCCACCTTACACATCGACGTTGGAGGATGAAAAATCATTTAACCACCTAACTGAAGAAACTTAACCTTGGGTAAAAATCCAAATGCAGTCGCACCGCTAAAAACAACTAAATAAAATGTCACAAGAAACTAGCTATAAAGAAAATACCCTAAAACAAGCTTGCAGAAAAATTGGAACGGAAATGGCCCTCCACCAAATCTGCCAACTAGCTTGGAAAGTGAGTACCGTGCAAAAGCCCTCACTGCTGCTAGATCAGCCTATTTTTCCAACCTGATTGAGGAGAATTAAAAACAATTCAAAATGGTTCCAAAGCGAACTATGCAACAGGATTCCACAAGTGAGGATGGCATTCACTTCAGCAGTGATGAATTCATTAACTTCTTTGACGAAAATATCGTGATCGTTAAGCAAACTAAGGTCTCCTCTTTGATATGCGTATTTCTACAAAACTCAGTTGTCCCGAGTCTGCACAGAACTGCCTCTCTGTTTTTTTTATCCTGTATCTCTAATCGTGGACTCTAAACCTTCTAGCTGTCTACCGCACCCTGTTCCTACTATAGGGTGCAATACTGAAAGAGCTACTTCCTGTGCCTGTCACTTCTATGTTGAACATAATAAACATCTCCCTGTATGTACCAAATTCACTAAAAGGGCAGTAACAAAGCCTCACCTTAAAAAGCCAAACAGTGACACCCGCCACAAAAAAAAAAAAAAAAAGGTTTAAAATATAATATTTTAAAAACTTTTCCCCGTTCACCTTTGCCTCGATCCCGACTAGTCTCTCAGTCCCTGCCGCTGAAAAACATCCCCACAGCATGATGCTGCCACCACCATGCTTCACCGTAGGGATGGTGCCACCACCATGCTTCACCGTAGGGATGGTGCCACCACCATGCTTCACCGTAGGGATGGTGCCACCACCATGCTTCACCGTAGGGATGGTGCCACCACCATGCTTCACCGTAGGGATGGTGCCACCACCATGCTTCACCGTAGGGATGGTGCCACCACCATGCTTCACCATAGGGATGGTGCCATCACCATGCTTCACCATAGGGATGGTGCCACCACCATGCTTCACAGTAGGGATGGTGCCAGATTTTCTCCAGGTGTGACGCTTGGCATTCAGGCCAAAATAGTTCAATCTTGGTTTCATCAGACCAGAGAATCTTGTTTCTCATGGTCTGAGAGTCCTTTAGGTGCCTTTTAGCAAACTCCAAGTGGGCTGCCATGTGCTTTTTACTGAGGAGTGGCTTCCTTCTGGCCACTCTACCATAAATGCCTGATTGGTGGAGTGCTGCTGAGATGGTTGTCCTTCTGAAAGATTCTCCCATCTCCACAGAGGAACTCTGGAGCTCTATCAGAGTGTCCATGTGGTTCTTGGTCACTTCCCTTCTTCCATTTAAGAATTATGGATTTTTTTCAAAAGGTTTACTAAGCACCTGTAACAGGCTGATTGTTCAGCTGTTTGTAACATTAAAAGGGTGCTCTGCTACTTTGGGTTAGCTGAATGACCTTTGCCTCCCTACGTGTGTGAGGGCACATACCATCTTCTAGGCTTAAAATTGAAGATGTGGCAAACAGGAGTTACAATGTATTCCATTACCAACCTCAGCAATTTTACCATCGAGGTTGTCGGTACCAGGTGGTTTGTCCTTATTTATAGACAGCAACAATATTATAGATCGAGTTGAGATGATACAAAGGCCAATTAGAGAGAGAGTTTAGCAACCCACCCAAGGAACAGGTCTGGTTATACTCTGCATGACAGCACTGAGGCTTCTGCTCAGTCTATCCACCACAGAGCGATGGAGAGAGGGATGGAGAGGATGGAGGGATAGAGGTAGAGGGAGAGCAAGTTAGAGAAAAACCTGGGTGAGAGGGTCAGAGAGACGGAGAAAGAGAGGGAGGTAGAGATGGAGATGGACGGAATAGAAGGGGGATTGAGAGAGAGAGGGAGGTAGAGATGGAGATGGACGGAATAGAAGGGGGATGGAGGTAGAGAGGGAGGTAGAGATGGACGGAATAGAAGGGGGATGGAGAGAGAGGGGGAGAGCAAGGTAGAGGAAGAGAGGATGAGGAAGGGAAAAATAGGGAGCGGAGGGAGTGAAAAAGAGGGGGAGATGGAGAGAGAGAGGGGTGGAAAGAGAGAGGTGAAGAGACAGTAGAGAGAGGAAGAGAGAGTAGAGAGAGGTGAAGAGAAAGAGAGAGTAGAGAGAGGTGAAGAGAAAGAGAGAGTAGAGAGAGGTGAAGAGAGAGAGAGAGTAGAGAGAGGAAGAGAAAGACAGTAGAGAGAGGAAGAGAAAGAGAGAGTAGAGAGAGGAAGAGAAAGACAGTAGAGAGAGGTGAAGAGAAAGAGAGAGTAGAGAGGGTGAAGAGAAAGAGAGAGTAGAGAGAGGTGAAGAGAGAGAGAGTAGAGAGAGGTGAAGAGAGAGAGAGAGTAGAGAGGAAGAGAAAGACAGAGAGAGGAAGAGAAAGAGAGAGTAGAGTGAGAGGTGAAGAGAGGTGAAGAGAGAGAGTAGAATAGAGCGAGACGGGTCATGAGCTGAATTTTTCAGCATGTTTATGAAAATGTATATTTGGATAAATTTAGATTTTTTTTGACAAGAACATATACACTCCATAACATAACTTTAACTTCAAATCAAAACTTCAAACCTACATCCTGATTTTGGACAAAATTACCAGGAAGGATTCCTACTACCAATTTTTCTTTTTCAGAAGGACTGTACAGGAAATGCTCTGACAAAACATTGACCAGCAAAAAGAAGCACAACAGAAACCTGGAAATACCATTCCAGCCTGGAACTGAGTGAGTACTGTTCAGTCTGAAGCTACTTTTAAAAGCCTGGAACTGAGTGAGTACTGTTCAGTCTGAAGCTACTTTTAAAAGCCTGGAACTGAGTGAGTACTGTTCAGTCTGAAGCTACTTTTAAAAGCCTGGAACTGAGTGAGTACTGTTCAGTCTGAAGCTACATTTAAAAGCCTGGAACTGAGTGAGTACTGTTCAGTCTGAAGCTACTTTTAAAAGCCTGGAACTGAGTGAGTACGGTTCAGTCTGAAGCTACTTTTAAAAGCCTGGAACTGAGTGAGTACGGTTCAGTCTGAAGCTACTTTTAAAAGCCTGGAACTGAGTGAGTACTGTTCAGTCTGAAGCTACTTTTAAAAGCCTGGAACTGAGTGAGTACTGTTCAGTCTGAAGCTACTTTTAAAAGCCTGGAACTGAGTGAGTACTGTTCAGTCTGAAGCTACTTTTAAAAGCCTGGAACTGAGTGAGTACGGTTCAGTCTGAAGCTACTTTTAAAAGCCTGGAACTGAGTGAGTACGGTTCAGTCTGAAGCTACTTTTAAAAGCCTGGAACTGAGTGAGTACGGTTCAGTCTGAAGCTACTTTTAAAAGCCTGGAACTGAGTGAGTACGGTTCAGTCTGAAGCTACTTTTAAAAGCCTGGAACTGAGTGAGTACTGTTCAGTCTGAAGCTACTTTTAAAAGCCTGGAACTGAGTGAGTACTGTTCAGTCTGAAGCTACTTTTAAAAGCCTGGAACTGAGTGAGTACTGTTTAGTCTGAAGCTACTTTTAAAAGCCTGGAACTGAGTGAGTACTGTTTAGTCTGAAGCTACTTTTAAAAGCCTGGAACTCAGTGAGTACTGTTCAGTCTGAAGCTACTTTTAAAAGCCAGGAATAAAAATAGATTAGAATAATCTATTTTACTCAATAAGGACTGAATGCTAAATTAAGGCTATCAAGTTTGATAGGACAGAACAGATCTGGCTGCAACTTCAATTAGCAACTGAGGTGTGAAGTGAGAGCTGTCAAAGTCCTTGAGTCCAACAACGACAGGAGAGATTCACAGCCTCCTTCCCTCAGTAAGAGCATTGAAGATGGGTCGTGGCTGGGTCTTCCAGCATGACGACAGGAGAGATTCACAGCCTCCTTCCCTCAGTAAGAGCATTGAAGATGGGTCGTGGCTGGGTCTTCCAGCATGACGACAGGAGAGATTCACAGCCTCCTCCACCCAAATACACAGGCTCCATGACTTCCCTCAATCAATCAAATGTATAAATCAAATGTATTGATAAAGCCCTTCTTACATCAGCTGATGTCACAAAGTGCTGTACAGAAACCCAGCCTAAAACCCCAAACAGCAAGCAATACAGATATAGGTTATCACAATACATGTAACGGTTCTCTTGTGGTGAAGGAGAGTCGGACCAAAATGCAGCGTGTAGATTGGCGTGACAATACAGATACAGGTAGCCTAGTGGTTAGTGTTGGCCCAGTAACCAGCAGGTAGCCTAGTGGTTAGTGTTGGCCCAGTAACCAGCAGGTAGCCTAGTGGTTAGTGTTGGCCCAGTAACCAGCAGGTAGCCTAGTGGTTAGTGTTGGCCCAGTAACCAGCAGGTAGCCTAGTGGTTAGTGTTGGACCAGTAACCAGCAGGTAGCCTAGTGGTTAGAGCGTTGGCCCAGTAACCAGCAGGTAGCCTAGTGGTTAGAGTGTTGGCCCAGTAACCAGCAGGTAGCCTAGTGGTTAGAGCGTTGGCCCAGTAACCAGCAGGTAGCCTAGTGGTTAGAGTGTTGGCCCAGTAACCAGCAGGTAGCCTAGTGGTTAGAGTGTTGGCCCAGTAACCAGCAGGTAGCCTAGTGGTTAGAGTGATGGCCCAGTAACCAGCAGGTAGCCTAGTGGTTAGAGTGTTGGACTAGTAACCAGCAGGTAGCCTAGTGGTTAGAGCGTTGGCCCAGTAACCAGCAGGTAGCCTAGTGGTTAGAGTGTTGGACTAGTAACCAGCAGGTATCCTAGTGGTTAGTGTTGGCCCAGTAACCAGCAGGTAGCCTAGTGGTTAGTGTTGGACTAGTAACCAGCAGGTAGCCTAGTGGTTAGGGTTGGACTAGTAACCAGCAGGTAGCCTAGTGGTTAGTGTTGGCCCAGTAACCAGCAGGTAGCCTAGTGGTTAGTGTTGGACCAGTAACCAGCAGGTAGCCTAGTGGTTAGTGTTGGACCAGTAACCAGCAGGTAGCCTAGTGGTTAGTGTTGGCCCAGTAACCAGCAGGTAGCCTAGTGGTTAGTGTTGGACCAGTAACCAGCAGGTAGCCTAGTGGTTAGAGCGTTGGCCCAGTAACCAGCAGGTAGCCTAGTGGTTAGAGCGTTGGCCCAGTAACCAGCAGGTAGCCTAGCGGTTAGAGCGTTGGCCCAGTAACCAGCAGGTAGCCTAGTGGTTAGAGTGATGGCCCAGTAACCAGCAGGTAGCCTAGTGGTTAGAGTGTTGGACTAGTAACCAGCAGGTAGCCTAGTGGTTAGAGCGTTGGCCCAGTAACCAGCAGGTAGCCTAGTGGTTAGAGTGTTGGACTAGTAACCAGCAGGTAGCCTAGTGGTTAGAGCGTTGGCCCAGTAACCAGCAGGTAGCCTAGTGGTTAGAGCGTTGGCCCAGTAACCAGCAGGTAGCCTAGTGGTTAGAGCGTTGGCCCAGTAACCAGCAGGTAGCCTAGTGGTTAGTGTTGGACTAGTAACCAGCAGGTAGCCTAGTGGTTAAAGGGTTGGACTAGTAACCAGCAGGTAGCCTAGTGGTTAGTGTTGGACTAGTAACCAGCAGGTAGCCTAGTGGTTAGAGCGTTGGCCCAGTAACCAGCAGGTAGCCTAGTGGTTAGAGCGTTGGCCCAGTAACCAGCAGGTAGCCTAGTGGTTAGAGCGTTGGCCCAGTAACCAGCAGGTAGCCTAGTGGTTAGAGTGTTGGCCCAGTAACCAGCAGGTAGCCTAGTGGTTAGAGTGTTGGCCCAGTAACCAGCAGGTAGCCTAGTGGTTAGAGCGTTGGCCCAGTAACCAGCAGGTATCCTAGTGGTTAGTGTTGGCCCAGTAACCAGCAGGTAGCCTAGTGGTTAGTGTTGGACTAGTAACCAGCAGGTAGCCTAGTGGTTAAAGGGTTGGACTAGTAACCAGCAGGTAGCCTAGTGGTTAGTGTTGGACCAGTAACCAGCAGGTAGCCTAGTGGTTAGTGTTGGACCAGTAACCAGCAGGTAGCCTAGTGGTTAGTGTTGGCCCAGTAACCAGCAGGTAGCCTAGTGGTTAGTGTTGGACCAGTAACCAGCAGGTAGCCTAGTGGTTAGAGCGTTGGCCCAGTAACCAGCAGGTAGCCTAGTGGTTAGAGTGTTGGCCCAGTAACCAGCAGGTAGCCTAGTGGTTAGAGCGTTGGCCCAGTAACCAGCAGGTAGCCTAGTGGTTAGTGTTGGCCCAGTAACCAGCAGGTAGCCTAGTGGTTAGAGTGTTGGACTAGTAACCAGCAGGTAGCCTAGTGGTTAGAGTGTTGGCCCAGTAACCAGCAGGTAGCCTAGTGGTTAGAGCGTTGGCCCAGTAACCAGCAGGTAGCCTAGTGGTTAGAGCGTTGGCCCAGTAACCAGCAGGTAGCCTAGTGGTTAGAGGGTTGGACCAGTAACCAGCAGGTAGCCTAGTGGTTAGAGTGTTGGACTAGTAACCAGCAGGTAGCCTAGTGGTTAGAGGGTTGGCCCAGTAACCAGCAGGTAGCCTAGTGGTTAGAGTGTTGGCCCAGTAACCAGCAGGTAGCCTAGTGGTTAGAGTGTTGGACTAGTAACCAGCAGGTAGCCTAGTGGTTAGAGTGTTGGCCCAGTAACCAGCAGGTAGCCTAGTGGTTAGAGTGTTGGACTAGTAACCAGCAGGTAGCCTAGTGGTTAGAGTGTTGGACTAGTAACCAGCAGGTAGCCTAGTGGTTAGAGGGTTGGACTAGTAACCAGCAGGTAGCCTAGTGGTTAGAGCGTTGGCCCACTAACCAGCAGGTAGCCTAGTGGTTAGAGGGTTGGACTAGTAACCAGCAGGTAGCCTAGTGGTTAGAGTGTTGGCCCAGTAACCAGCAGGTAGCCTAGTGGTTAGAGGGTTGGACTAGTAACCAGCAGGTAGCCTAGTGGTTAGAGGGTTGGACTAGTAACCAGCAGGTAGCCTAGTGGTTAGAGGGTTGGACTAGTAACCAGCAGGTAGCCTAGTGGTTAGAGTGTTGGCCCAGTAACCAGCAGGTAGCCTAGTGGTTAGAGTGTTGGCCCAGTAACCAGCAGGTAGCCTAGTGGTTAGAGTGTTGGCCCAGTAACCAGCAGGTAGCCTAGTGGTTAGAGTGTTGGACCAGTAACCAGCAGGTAGCCTAGTGGTTAGAGTGTTGGACTAGTAACCAGCAGGTAGCCTAGTGGTTAGAGTGTTGGACTAGTAACCAGCAGGTAGCCTAGTGGTTAGAGTGTTGGACTAGTAACCAGCAGGTGGCCTAGTGGTTAGAGTGTTGGGCCAGTAACCGAAAAGTTGCTAGATCAAATCCCCGAGCTGACAAGGTAAAAATCTGTCATTCTGCCCCTTAACAAGGCAGTTAACCCACTGTTCCTAGGCAGTCAAATAAGAATTTGTTCTTAACTGACTTGCCTAGTTAAATAAAGGTTAAATCAAATGTAAAAAATACATTAACACACTCAGGATACTAGACAACAATGACAGTGTGTCAGCCAATGTCAACCTGTACTTGGTATTGGTACAGGGCAACCCCAAACAGTTTCAGCTGGAATTCCAAATAATTAAAAGGGGAGCGCAGCAGGAGAAGCTCTCTCTCGATGACTAAGACCAGACTTCTTCCTTAAACATCCCCACAGACGAGCAACCCCAAACAGAAAGTCAACCCTCCCAGCACAGAACACTACTCCCTCACTGAAATGTAGGATACATTCACCCAGCTGTAGGCTGGGTAGGTGGAGCTGGAACACCGGTTGAACACACTCCACTCAGCACAGACACAGACAACAGTCCAACACGACAACACCCCTGTAAGAACAGCCTGCAGCACCCGGCCTCACCCTACTAGAATCTGATGTCTACTGTTTGCTGATGATCTGGTGCTTCTGTCCCTAACCAAGGAGGGCCTACAGAGGCACCTAGATCTTTTTGCACAGATTCTGACAGACCTGGGCCCTGACAGACCTGGGCCCTGACAGTGAATCTCAGTAAGGCAAAACTAATGGTGCTCCAAAAAAGGTCCAGTATATCCAAAACAACAAATACAAATTGTATCTAGACACCGTTGCCTAGACAGATGAGCTTGAGTTTCTCTCTATGCAGACCACCTCAGGCACTGCTGAGGGAAGGGGGTTCCTGGAAGAAGGTTCCTCAAAAGCCAAGTAAAGTGGAGTAAAGTGGAGGATCCATTAAGGATATTTGACTAACAAAGTGGACATCCAGAAGGTTCCTTGGATTCCCAGCTTTTCTCTAGACAGGGGAAGAAGCTGGGAAGACAACAGAACACAGAAGCTGTGTTCACACAGCAGGAGGTCAGGAGGTCGTCTGGGAGTGACCAGGATGTGGCTGCCATTTTCTCCGTCAGACACATTCCAGAATCTGTTTTGGTCTTTAAAGGAAAATATATCTCCTTGCTTTTCTTTGCTCTTGTTGCTATACCGCTCTGTGCTAACGAAACACTGTAAGTTATACATCTAGTAGCTAATGTGAACAGTCTGTTGCAGGACATGTTGTTTCCGTAGCGTAGTAGTTATCTAGTTCGCTTCACACGCTTTAGGCCCACAGTGTTATAGGCATTGAGCATTGGAAATAAACGTTACAGTAATGTGAATGTAAAGTGATTACAAGTAAGCCAGGTGTTGCTGAACATTGTGTCACACTTGTTTTCAATAGGATGGACGAGTTCCTCTCACATCTGCCTTACTTAAAGTTCCTCTCACGTGTGTGTGAGAGACAGAGAGAGAGAGAGAGGTCTAAATCAGACCCGGATTAGATGGCAATCACCCACCTGGGTGTCCCAGGTCTAAATCAGACCCGGATTAGATGGCAATCACCCACCTGGGTGTCCCAGGTCTAAATCAGACCCTGATTAGATGGCAATCACCCACCTGGGTGTCCCAGGTCTAAATCAGTCCCAGATTAGATGGCAATCCCCCACCTGGGTGTCCCAGGTCTAAATCAGACCCTGATTAGATGGCAATCACCCACCTGGGTGTCCCAGGTCTAAATCAGTCCCAGATTAGATGGGAATCACGCACCTGGGTGTCCCAGGTCTAAATCAGACCCAGATTAGATGGCAATCACCCACCTGGGTGTCCCAGGTCTAAATCAGACCCAGATTAGATGGCAATCACCCACCTGGGTGTCCCAGGTCTAAATCAGACCCAGATTAGATGGCAATCACCCACCTGGGTGTCCCAGGTCTAAATCAGACCCTGATTCCAGAGGGGGAAATGAAAGCGGTCCAGATTTGAATTTGCCCTAAGATCACTAACACTCTGCCAGGACTTACATTCAGAAAGGACACGTGTACAGGACTATGACTTCTTTTGAATAGAATTGTGATCTTCCTGTATTTAACTCGATTAGGCCTATATACAGCAGAGGTTAGTCCAACTCACGCACTTGTGATGAGGTAGCCCTGCCTGCGATCTCGCCCTCCGTCTAAGAGGGAATTCTTTCTCGGCATGATGGTTAAAACATAGGTTTCACGTGGGAGAACTCACCCATAACACTTATTAGATATGCAACCGTAAACAACATAAACATTCATGTATACAAACGACTGTGTTCAGCCTCTAGCCATCCACTCCCTCTCCCTGTGAACCATAGAGATCAATAGAGGACTCCAGAGGACTCCAGTGCCCAGAAGCCCGTTTTAAGTATGGGTAGCACCATTGAGGACATCCGCCACTGGGTGGGACTTCCTGTGGGTTCAGGAAGGAACACATACTTCCATCCAGGTCATTAGGAGGGATCAGCCAATGAATTGTGAGCAAACATTCCACAGCTGCAGGTGGCAGAAAATATTCAACCTGGGCTTTTTATTCCTGTTCAAACAACACCCTCCAGGTGGCAGTATGCACCTCTCCGGGTTGTTTACCAACTCATACAAGTAGTAGAAGAAGAAAATGGACCTGTTCAAAATGTCTCTGCCCATGCTCTCACAGACACCATAATGGGACAGATACTCAGTTGAGTCTTCTATCCAAGTCTATGATGTAGATGAGCGATGACACCATAATGAAACAGATACTCAGTTGCATCCTGTAACTGCCTCTATGCTGTGAACAGTTGAGGTACATTACCACAGACCTAGGATCAGATTTCGTTAACCCTATTCCTAACCATAGGCATTAGATACTAACCTAACCACAGACCTAGGATCAGATTTCCTTAACCCTATTCCTAACCATAGGCATTAGATGCTAACCTAACCACTGGCCTAGGATCAGATTTCGTTAACCCTATTCCTAACCATAGGCATTAGATACTAACCTAACCACAGACCTAGGATCAGATTTCCTTAACCCTATTCCTAACCATAGGCATTAGATACTAACCTAACCACAGACCTAGGATCAGATTTCCTTAACCCTATTCCTAACCATAGGCATTAGATACTAACCTAACCACAGACCTAGGATCAGATTTCCTTAACCATATACCTAACCATAGGCATTAGATGCTAACCTAACCACTGACCTAGGATCAGATTTCGTTAACCCTATTCCTAACCATAGGCATTAGATACTAACCTAACCACAGACCTAGGATCAGATTTCCTTAACCCTATTCCTAACCATAGGCATTAGATACTAACCTAACCACTGACCTAGGATCATACTTCCTTAACCCTATTCCTAAGCATTAGATACTAACCTAACCACAGTGTGTGTGTATTCCTAAAATAAATGGCAGTGTCTATCCACTAGATGGAGCCAGTGAGCTGCTATGAACATTACCCTCCATCTCTTCCTGTTGCTCCAACCTCAGATCTGAGATCAGATTTCCCTAACCCAGTGGTGGGGAGTAGTTGAACTTTGGTATAGTTCAATGAGTAATTGAACTACATTTTTACAGTAGCTCGATGGTCGTTGAACTAAATTCAAAACTTGGACATTCTGTTAACATCGGACTAAATTACCAGAGTGATCCGTTCCTGCAATTTTAGTCGATGACATTTCAGATTTGGATATGATAATTTATCATGAAGTAATTTGGATGTACTGATGTACCCAAGTGGCTTTAGTTAGGTAAACTCTATTTTTTATTAAAAAGGGTAGAATTAATGTGGCTTTACTTCTTCCAGTGTGAAGCAATTAGTAGCTTGGTCAACTTAATTTTTTAAGTTAAAAGCAGATTCCCCAACGATTCGCCAAACTCAGTCCTGGGTACCTCAAAGGGTGCACATTTTGTTGTTTGTCCCTAGGGCTACACAGCTGATTCAAATAATCAACTCGTCAAGCTTTGATCATTTGAATCAGCTGTATAGTGC
This sequence comes from Oncorhynchus tshawytscha, assembly GCF_018296145.1. Lineage (NCBI taxonomy): Eukaryota > Metazoa > Chordata > Actinopteri > Salmoniformes > Salmonidae > Oncorhynchus > Oncorhynchus tshawytscha. Next base: position 47,886,182 of record NC_056458.1, on the reverse strand, counting down.
TAGGGCAACCTGTCCTTACACACCTAATTCCACTAATCAAAAGGGCTTGATGAGTAGATTTAGTGTGTTAATGCATTAACTGAAACCTTCTCTCCAGGATATCACACGTTTCCCATCTGAAATTACTTCCTATAGAAGAAGGATAAAAAAGTATTATTAAATGTATTAGTTACATTATTACATGTATTAGTTACATTATTACATGTATTAGTTACATTATTACATGTATTAGTTACATTATTACATGTATTAGTTACATTATTACATGTATTAGTTACATTATTACATGTATTAGTTACATTAAATGTATCAGTTACATGAATTTTCATGTCATCTGACCATAGCATCAGTTCCAATCCAAGTGCCAAAGGTCACGCCATAGTTAGCATCTACGTAACACACATGTGATTCAGAGTCGCTTGATGCTATATATATATATATATATATATATATATATATATATATATATATATATATATATATATATATATATATATATATATATATATATATATATATATATATATATATACACACACACAATGAGAAATGGCTTTTTAGAGTTTATCGAGTTCACTTCATAATGTTTCTAACTAGATTCCATCAGAAATGAAGATGGTTTAAACAAGCGTGACTGTTGCAACTTTTCTCCTTTTTCTACAGCAAATGACATCTGCAGTAAGAGCATTAGGGACTGTAGGGGTTAGAGTGTAGAGGGGGCAGGTAGCCTAGTGGTTAGAGTGTAGAGGGGGCAGGTAGTCTAGTGGTTAGAGTGTAGAGGGGGCAGGTAGTCTAGTGGTTAGAGTGTAGGGGGGCAGGTAGCCTAGTGGTTAGAGTGTAGAGGGGGCAGGGTAGCCTAGTGGTTAGAGTGTAGGGGCGGCAGGTAGCCTAGTGGTTAGAGTGTAGAGGGGGCAGGGTAGCCTAGTGGTTAGAGTGTAGGGGCGGCAGGTAGCCTAGTGGTTAGAGTGTAGGGGGGGCAGGTAGCCTAGTGGTTAGAGTGTAGGGGCGGCAGGTAGCCTAGTGGTTAGAGTGTAGGGCGGCAGGTAGCCTAGTGGTTAGAGTGTAGGGGCGGCAGGTAGCCTAGTGGTTAGAGTGTAGGGGCGGCAGGTAGCCTAGTGGTTAGAGTGTAGAGGGGCAGGTAGCCTAGTGGTTAGAGTGTAGGGGCGGCAGGTAGCCTAGTGGTTAGAGTGTAGGGGCGGCAGGTAGCCTAGTGGTTAGAGTGTGGGGGGGCAGGTAGCCTAGTGGTTAGAGTGTAGAGGGGGCAGGTAGCCTAGTGGTTAGAGTGTAGGGCGGCAGGTAGCCTAGTGGTTAGAGTGTAGGGGCGGCAGGTAGCCTAGTGGTTAGAGTGTAGGGGGCAGGTAGCCTAGTGGTTAGAGTGTAGGGGGCAGGTAGCCTAGTGGTTAGAGTGTAGGGGCGGCAGGTAGCCTAGTGGTTAGAGTGTAGGGGCGGCAGGTAGCCTAGTGGTTAGAGTGTAGGGGGCAGGTAGCCTAGTGGTTAGAGTGTAGGGGGCAGGTAGCCTAGTGGTTAGAGTGTAGGGGGGCAGGTAGTCTAGTGGTTAGAGTGTAGGGGCGGCAGGTAGCCTAGTGGTTAGAGTGTAGGGGGGCAGGTAGCCTAGTGGTTAGAGTGTGGGGGGGGCAGGTAGTCTAGTGGTTAGAGTGTGGGGGGGGTAGGTAGTCTAGTGGTTAGAGTGTGGGGGGCAGGTAGTCTAGTGGTTAGAGTGTGGGGGCGGCAGGTAGTCTAGTGGTTAGAGTGTAGAGGCGGCAGGTAGCCTAGTGGTTAGAGTGTGGGGGCGGCAGGTAGCCTAGTGGTTAGAGTGTGGGGGTGGCAGGTAGCCTAGTGGTTAGAGTGTAGAGGTGGCAGGTAGACTAGTGGTTAGAGTGTAGGGACGGCAGGTTCCTGTCGGCACAACATACAACGAATCCATTTCAGTGGTTAGCAAGTTGGGCAAGTAACCGAAAGGTTGCTAGATCGAATTCCGAGCTGACAATGTCAAAATCTGTCTTTCTCCCCCTGAACAAGGCAGTTAACCCACTGTTCCCCGGTAGGACGACATTGTAAATAAGAATTTTTTCTTAGCTGACTTGCCTAGCTTTAGTTAATGATTGGATATAACGTTAAAAGGTTTCATGTGTAAAACTGATTTGTTTACAGATTTAATTCATGTAAATTAGGTTTGAGAATTGTATCTCCACCAAAAATCAACAAAAGCATTGATGTCGTGTTGATAGTGTTGCTATGTGAACAAGATGGCGCCGACAGAGGGCTGCCTCGCTTCTAGTCCTTAGGAAACTTTATTTAGTGTTTCATGTATTATTTCTAACACTGCTAGGCCCAGAAAACCTTAAGTGTTATTACATACAGGCGGGAAGAACTATTAGATATCAGAGCCACGTCAACTTACCAGCACTACGACCAGGAATACGACTTTCCCGAAGGATCCTTTTGTCCAAACTACCCAGGGCATTTGAACTGATTCCAGAAGCTGACCCAAAACAATGCCGCCAGAGAAGAGGTAGACGGAGCTGTCTTCTGGTCAGACTTCGGAAGCGGGCACCCCACCCACCGCTTCCGAGTATATTACTCACTAATATCCCTAGTTAACAAAGTCAACGAAAGAGTTGCCTTCCAGAGAGACATCAGGGATTGTAACATTCTCTGTTTCACGGAAACATGGCTCTCTCGGAATATGCTGTCGAAGTCGGTAGAGCAACCTGGATTCTTTGTACGTCGTGTCGACAGGAATAAACATCTCTCTGGGAAGAAGGGCGGGGTTGTATGTTTCATGATTAACGATTCATGGTGTAATTGTTACAACATACAGGAACTCCAGTCCATTTGTTCACCTGATGTAGAATTCCTCACAATCAAATGACAACCGTATTATCTCCCAAGAGAATTCTCCTCGGTCATTGACACAGCTGTGTATATCCCCCTCAAACCGATTCCACGATGGCCCTCAAGGAACTTGAGCTGGCGATTGTGTTTACGGACATATTCAACACCTTCCTATCCCAGTCTGCTGTCCCCACATGCTTCAAGATGGCCACCATTGTTCCTGTACCCAAGAAGGCAAAGGTAACTGAACTAAATGACAATAACGCCCCGTAGCACTCACTTCTGTCATCATGAAGTGCTTTGAGAGACTAGTCAAGGACCATATCACCTCCACCTTACCTGTCAACCTAGACCCACTTCAATTTGCTTACCGCCCCAATAGGTCCACAGACAATGCAATCGCCATAACACTGCACACTGCCCTATCCCATTTGGACAAGAGGAATACTTATGTAAGAATGCTGTTCATTGACTATAGCTCAACATTCAACACCATAGTACCCTCCAAGCTCATCATTAAGCTTGAGGCCCTGGGTCTCAACCCCACCCTGTACAATTGGATCCTGGACTTCCTGCCGGGCCACCCCAGGTGGTGAAGGTAGGAAACAACACCTCCACTCCGCTGATGCTCAATACTGTGGCCCCACAAAGGTGCATGCTCAGCCCCTTCCTGTACTCCCTATTCAACCATGACTGCATGGCCATGCAACTCAATCATTAAGTTTGCAGACGACACAACAATAGTGGGCTTGATTACCAACAACGACGAGACAGCCTACAGGGGAGGAGGTGAGGGCACTCAGAGTGTTGTGGCAGCAAGATCAACAAAACAAAGGAGATGATGGTGGACTTCAGGAAACAGCAGAGGGAGCAGCCCCCTATCCACTACAACAGGACAGCAGTGGAGAAGGTGGAAAGTTTTAAGATCCTTGGGGTACACATCACGGACAAACTGAAATGGTCCACCCACACAGACAGGCTTGAGGTTGAAGAAATTTGGCTTGTCACCTAAAACCCTCACAAACTTTTACAGATGCACAACTGAGAGCATCCAGTTGGGCTGTTTTACCGCCTGGTACGGCAACTGCACCACCCACAATCGCCATGCTCTCCAGAGGGTGGTGTGGTCTGCACAACGCATCACCGGGGCACACTGCCTGCCCTCCAGGACATCTACAGCTACCGATGTCATAAGGAAGGCCAATAAGATCATCAAGGACAAAAACCACACAAGCCACTGCCTGTTCACCCCGCTGTCATCCAGAAGGTGAGGTCAGTACAGCTCCCGATGTCATAAGGAAGGCCAATAAGATTATGAAGGACAAAAACCACACAAGCCACTGCCTGTTCACTCATCCAGAAGGTGAGGTCAGTACAGGTGGGACTTAGAAGCTGTTTTCAGTTTCTATCTCAAGGCCATCAGACATCACTAACACAGAGGCAGCTGCCTACATACAGACTTCAAATCTGTGGCCACTTAAATAAATGGATCACTAGTCACTTTAATAATGTTTACATATCTTGCACTACTCATCTCATATGTATATACTGTATTTTATACCATCTATTGCATCTTGCCTATGCTGCTTTGTCCTTGCTCATATATATATTTATATATTCTTATTCATTCCTTTACATAGATGTGTGTGTATGAGGTAGTTGTTGTGGAATTGTTAGATTACATGTTAGATATTGCTGCACTGTCGAAACTAGAAGCACAAGCATTTCGCTTCACTCACAACAACATTTGCTGACCATGTGTATGTGATCAACTAAATTTGATTTCACAGTGTTGATATAGTGTAGATAGAGTTGGTATAGAGTTTATATAGAGTTGGTATAGAGTTGGTATAGAGTTGGTTTAGAGTTGGTTTAGAGTTGGTTTAGAGTTGGTTTAGAGTTGGTTTAGAGTTGGTTTAGAGTTGGTATAGAGTTGGTTTAGAGTTGGTATAGAGTTGGTTTAGAGTTGGTTTAGAGTTGGTTTAGAGTTGGTTTAGAGTTGGTTTAGAGTTTGTATAGAGTTGGTAGAGAGTTGGTAGAGAGTTGGTAGAGAGTTGGTAGAGAGTTGGTATAGAGTTGGTTTAGAGTTGGTTTAGAGTTGGTTTAGAGTTGGTTTAGAGTTGGTTTAGAGTTGGTTTAGAGTTGGTTTAGAGTTGGTATAGAGTTGGTATAGAGTTGGTATAGAGTTGGTAGAGAGTTGGTATAGAGTTGGTATAGAGTTGGTATAGAGTTGGTATAGAGTTGGTTTAGAGTTGGTTTAGAGTTGGTTTAGAGTTGGTATAGAGTTGGTATAGAGTTGGTATAGAGTTGGTATAGAGTTGGTTTAGAGTTGGTTTAGAGTTGGTTTAGAGTTGGTAGAGAGTTGGTAGAGAGTTGGTGTAGAGTTTATGTAGAGTTTATATAGAGTTGGTATAGAGTTGATATAGAGTTGATATAGAGTTGGTGTAAAGTTGGTGTAAAGTTGGTTTAAAGTTGGTTTAGAGTTGGTTTAGAGTTGGTTTAGAGTTGGTATAGAGTTGGTATAGAGTTGGTATAGAGTTGGTATAGAGTTGGTTTAGAGTTGGTTTAGAGTTGGTTTAGAGTTGGTATAGAGTTGGTATAGAGTTGGTATAGAGTTGGTTTAGAGTTGGTTTAGAGTTGGTTTAGAGTTGGTTTAGAGTTTGTTTAGAGTTGGTAGAGAGTTGGTAGAGAGTTGGTGTAGAGTTGGTAGAGAGTTGGTATAGAGTTGGTGTAGAGTTTATGTAGAGTTTATATAGAGTTGGTATAGAGTTTGTATAAAGTTTGTATAAAGTTGGTGTAGAGTTGGTGTAAAGTTGGTGTAAAGTTGGTTTAGAATTTATATAGATTTGGTATAGAGTTTATATAGATTTGGTGTAGAGTTGGTGTAGAATTGGTATAGAGTTTATATAGAGTTTAGGTAGAGTTGGTATAGAGTTTAGGTAGAGTTGGTATAGAGTTGGTATAGAGTTGGTATAGAGTTGGTATAGAGTTGGTATAGAGTTGGTTTAGAGTTGGTTTAGAGTTGGTTTAGAGTTGGTATAGAGTTGGTATAGAGTTGGTATAGAGTTGGTATAGAGTTGGTATAGAGTTGGTTTAGAGTTGGTTTAGAGTTGGTTTAGAGTTGGTAGAGAGTTGGTAGAGAGTTGGTAGAGAGTTGGTGTAGAGTTTATATAGAGTTGGTATAGAGTTGATATAGAGTTGATATAGAGTTGGTGTAAAGTTGGTGTAAAGTTGGTTTAGAGTTGGTTTAGAGTTGGTTTAGAGTTGGTTTAGAGTTGGTTTAGAGTTGGTTTAGAGTTGGTATAGAGTTGGTATAGAGTTGGTATAGAGTTGGTATAGAGTTGGTATAGAGTTGGTTTAGAGTTGGTTTAGAGTTGGTATAGAGTTGGTATAGAGTTGGTATAGAGTTGGTATAGAGTTGGTATAGAGTTGGTATAGAGTTGGTTTAGAGTTGGTTTAGAGTTGGTTTAGAGTTGGTAGAGAGTTGGTAGAGAGTTGGTAGAGAGTTGGTAGAGAGTTGGTAGAGAGTTGGTAGAGAGTTGGTGTAGAGTTGGTAGAGAGTTGGTATAGAGTTTATATAGAGTTGGTATAGAGTTGGTGTAGAGTTTATGTAGAGTTTATATAGAGTTGGTATAGAGTTTGTATAAAGTTGGTGTAGAGTTGGTGTAAAGTTGGTGTAAAGTTGGTTTAGAATTTATATAGATTTGGTATAGAGTTTATATAGATTTGGTGTAGAGTTGGTGTAGAATTGGTATAGAGTTTATATAGAGTTTAGGTAGAGTTGGTATAGAGTTTAGGTAGAGTTGGTATAGAGTTGGTACAGAGTTGGTACAGAGTTGGTACAGAGTTGGTACAGAGTTGGTGTAGAGTGGGTGTAGAGTGGGTGTAGAGTGGGTGTAGAGTTGGTGTAGAGTTGGTGTAGAGTTGGTGTAGAGTGGGTGTAGAGTTGGTATAGAGTTGGTATAGAGTTGGTATAGAGTTGGTGTAGAGTTGGTGTAGAGTGGGTGTAGAGTGGGTGTAGAGTGGGTGTAGAGTGGGTGTAGAGTGGGTATAGAGTGGGTGTAGAGTTGGTATAGAGTGGGTATAGAGTGGGTGTAGAGTTGGTGTAGAGTTGGTGTAGAGTGGGTATAGAGTTGGTGTAGAGTTGGTGTAGAGTGGGTGTAGAGTGGGTGTAGAGTGGGTGTAGAGTGGGTGTAGAGTGGGTATAGAGTGGGTGTAGAGTTGGTATAGAGTGGGTATAGAGTGGGTGTAGAGTTGGTATAGAGTTGGTATAGAGTTGGTATAGAGTTGGTGTAGAGTTGGTGTAGAGTGGGTGTAGAGTGGGTGTAGAGTGGGTGTAGAGTGGGTGTAGAGTGGGTATAGAGTGGGTGTAGAGTTGGTATAGAGTGGGTATAGAGTGGGTGTAGAGTTGGTGTAGAGTTGGTGTAGAGTGGGTATAGAGTTGGTGTAGAGTTGGTGTAGAGTTGGTGTAGAGTTGGTATAGAGTGGGTATAGAGTGGGTATAGAGTGGGTGTAGAGTGGGTGTAGAGTGGGTATAGAGTTGGTGTAGAGTTGGTGTAGAGTTGGTGTAGAGTTGGTGTAGAGTGGGTATAGAGTTGGTGTAGAGTGGGTGTAGAGTGGGTGTAGAGTGGGTGTAGAGTGGGTGTAGAGTGGGTGTAGAGTGGGTGTAGAGTGGGTGTAGAGTTGGTATAGAGTGGGTGTAGAGTTGGTATAGAGTGGGTGTAGAGTGGGTGTAGAGTTGGTGTAGAGTGGGTATAGAGTGGGTATAGAGTGGGTGTAGAGTTGGTGTAGAGTTGGTGTAGAGTTGGTGTAGAGTTGGTGTAGAGTTGGTATAGAGTGGGTATAGAGTGGGTATAGAGTGGGTGTAGAGTGGGTGTAGAGTGGGTATAGAGTTGGTATAGAGTTGGTATAGATTTGGTGTAGTCAGCTAAGTCATTTATCAGATAATGTGTTACATTAATGGATTATCACTAAAGAACCTCGTGTTATGTCAGATCTTAACTGGCTGTGACTCTGCTTCAAGCACTAATTCTAGATTTAAACAATAACTAAAACAATAACTTGTTTGTATTTGCATTCAAGCACTAACAGATACGTACAAAAATATAAAAAAAACATACACTTGTCCCTGATCGTGAGAAAAATATGGCAGTTTTTTTTAAGTGAGGGGTGTGACTGTTACCGCGTGACCTTGAACAAAGGCTCAGTGCTGTTATCCTCGCAGGGTGCTGGAGGACTGAAAACAGAGGTCCTGATCATTTTAACCCAGATCTTTTTTTCATTATTAATTGTTTCAAAAAATATATGTTTCTCTGAGAAATTGTATTATAATATAATTACTCAATGTCTTTGAGCATAGGCTTTACAATATAGTATTATTTATTTTATACAGTATTTTTTCCTCATCTTTATCAAACATGCCAAAAATGATGGACCCCATGGTACATAAAGTAGAGATGGTTAAGTCTGAGTTGGCACCCTAAATAGTGCACTTCTTAACCAGGAGTTCTAGGGTGTCGTTTCGAGCATAGCCTATGTCACAAAGGCACTAAAACAAGAACAAACCCACATTTCACTGAACCAAAAGTGCAGTGTGCAAAAATATAACCAGGTAAAGTAACGGTCTGTATTAAAGATAAGTGTTCGCTCTCCTCTCCTCCCCTGCCCTCCTCTCCTCTCCTCCCCTCCTTCCTCTCCTCTTCCCTCTCCTCCTTCCCTCTCCTCCTTCCCTCTTTCCTCTCCTCCTTCCATCCTCTCCACTTTTCTCCTCTCTTCCCTGCAGCTTGTGTCAAAGACATATATACTTTTCTCCTCTCAGAGGTTCTCCCTGACCTCTGCCTTGTCCTTAATGACAGAGGAGAAGCGGACCAGTTTTATCTCCTTGGCATCCCGTCCTTTAGCGTCGTCCCAAACATACTCCGGTGACAGGAGCTTGGTGGGCTTGTTCCTCAACAGGTACCAATTCAGGTGACTCTCTTCCTGCCACACAGCCTCCACGCCCACTGACTTATCAACCTAGAGGGAGGAAGGGGGTAGGGTAGAGGAGGGATGGGGTGGGGTGAGTACTGTACGTGAGTGACTAACCGTATTCCTGCGTGCGTAAGTACCTACCTCCAGGTGCTCCCTGCACGTCTTGGTCAGCCGGTGAACATCTTCCAACGCTCCTCCGAATATGTTGGCCTGGTAGTAGAAGTCTCCCTGGTCCAAGGGTATGTAGGCTGTGGAGACGGTCCTCCGCTCATAGGGGAACTGGCTCCGGGGGTACATGTAGAACCTGCAAAAACACAAGACAGGTTTGTATTGTTACTTTACCTTTAAATAAAAAAAATAAAAAAGAACCCTTGAGGTTAGAAACCATCTTTGTGAAGTAGACCTGACAAGAGGTCAACAGGAAGTAGTCAGCATGTAGGTGCACACAATAAAAGAGGGGTCAACAACATTTTCCTGGGGTGTTACCAGGGGTGGATGCTGGCCCTTTAAGTAAGTATTACCAGGGGTGGATGCTGGCCCTTTAAGTAAGTATTACCAGGGGTGGATGCTGGCCCTTTAAGTAAGTATTACCAGGGGTGGATGCTGGCTCTTTAAGGAAGTATTACCAGGGGTGGATGGCGGCCACCAGTCTCCCCAGAGCTTCGGGACCCACACGGCCGTGGAACCTCATGTCTACGTCCAGGCAGAATATGTAGTTCGCCCCCCGGTGGATGTGATCCTTAATGGCAGTCTGCTCCCAAATACATGATTGGTGGATGTTCAGTAGATATTAAATCAACCAACCAACCAAATAAAACTTTGTCCTCAGATGGAAATGTAGTTTGTAGGGCAGGGCTAACATCATACAATTACACAAAGTCCATACTCAACAACATTTCAACTATCTAGTATGCACTAACCCAATAGGCATATCATGATAACTTAACCCTAAACCTATCCCCATCTCTAAACTAAACCTAACCATAAACCTATCCCTAACCCTAAACCAAACCCTAAGCTAAACTAAACACTAAACCTAACCCTTTCCGTAACTCTAAACTAAACCTAACCCTAAACCAAACCTAACCCTATCTCTATACTAAACCTAACCCTAAACCTAAACTAACCTTAAACCTATCCCTAAACCAAACCTAAACCTATCCCTAAACCAAACCTAACCCTATCTCTAAACTAAACCTAACCCTAAACCTAAACCTATCCCTAAACCTAAACCTATCCCTAAACCTAAACCTATCCCTAACCGTTGCCTATTATCAACAGAGTTACAACTGATAGTCTGTTGACAGTTTGGAGCATGTGTAGATCATCTATAGTATTTCTATAGCTACTGTACTGACAGAAGAGCTTGTTAGTAAGCATTTCATTCTACTATGCTACAGTACGCTGTATCCTGAAAATAAACTTTAATTCAACGTGATAACAATGTAATATATTATCTATAATAACCTGGATGAGCTCCATGCGGCGGAGGGATATCTCCTGCCAACGGTCGAACTTCGGCACCCTCACAATGCTGAGCAGTCTGCCGACACCCAGAGTCACGTTGTTGGGCACGTCGCCGGGCAGGTCGGTGAACACGTAGTAATGCACGTCCAGCCCCACCTGGAATCACATGGAATTAAACGGGGTGGACTTTCCATCCATTTGAATTAAAAGGATTTAAAACTAATTGAAAAGGGATGAACTTTCTATCAAATTTGAATTGAAATAAAATGATACATATGAACTGATTTAAAACAAATTGAATTAAATATTTGGACCAATGAATAAGATCACATGGGCAGGGTGGACCTAGTCCTAGAGTAGTTTTTATAAATACGGGCCCAGAATATTCCTTTAATGAGTAATCCCTTTATAAATACGGGCCCAGAATATTCCTTTAATGAGTAATCCCTTCATAAATCCGGGCCCAGAATATTCCTTTAATGAGTAATCCCTTTATAAATACGGGCCCAGAAGGTTCCTTTAATGAGTAATCCCTGGACCTTCTTTAGACTATACCAGTCAATCCATTTGATAGATTCTCACCATGAAGTGCTTCTCAGCTGACTCTAAGAAGTCCCGGAGAAAACGAGTGTATCTGCGAGGACAAATAGAGATGGAAAAACAAGTATGTGAAACGACAAAACTAAAAAGTTATTACATCTTCCAAAGATGGATAGGGAGAAAAAAATGAGGAGGTGCATCTATGTGACAGATCCAGATGTGTATTAATTACATGGATCTGGAGAAAAGAACCATGTGAAACGTTCAGGTATAGCACATGCAAGTGAAAATGTTTATCTATAGACAGTCTGTCACGCCCTGGTCTTAGTATTCTGTGTTTTCTTTATTATTTGTTCAGGCCGGGGTGTGACATGGGTTTATTGTGTTGTCATATTGGGGTTTTTGTAGGCATTGGGATTGTGGCTGATTAGGGGTGTGTCTAGCATAGGCTTGGCTGCCTGAGGCGGTTCTCAATCAGAGTCAGGTGATTCTCGTTGTCTCTGATTGGGAACCATATTTAGGTAGCCTGGGTTTTACTCTGTATTTTGTGGGTGATTGTTCCTGTCTTAGTGTTTTGTATTTTCACCAGATAGGCTGTTTCGGTTTTCATTATTTCATTTCGTTAGTTTTGTAGTTTCTGTTTGTATAGGTTTTCCTTCATTAAAATATATCATGAATCATCATCACCCTGCATTTTGGTCCGATCCTTGTTCTACCTCTTCGTCAGAGGAGGACATAGAAGAGAGCCGTTACAGTCTGATTCAGATTGACAAGACAATCTGAATTAACATGAGATTGCATTCAATTGGGAAATATGACGCAAAACGATTGATATAAGGCTATAGTGTGAATCCTAAAATGGCACCTTATTACCCATTATAGACAATTACTTTTAACCAGGGCCCCTATGGGGTAGAGTAAAATAGGGTACAGGAACAAGGTGCCAGTGTAGCATCTTGTTATCTGTGAAACTCACTGCGCGACGGAGGAAGACGCCTCAGGAAAAGGAAAGGGGGATTCCTAGTCAGTTGTACAACAGAATTAGACAGGCTGAGATCTTTAAAAGGTCAGGGCCCTCCATAAGGCTCACTAAATCATTTTAGACCCAAGCCACCCCCTGTACCTTGGACTTTGAATTACTCCCCTCTGGGCGCAGGTATAGGGCACCGCTCAGCAGGGAAAAACACAACTAGACAATCATTTGTGCCAGGAGTGATATCCCTCCTAAATAGCTCGGGGAATGTTCCCATTGACTCCGTAAGGCCGGCAGGCGACTGTTCCCATTGGCTCCGTAAGGCCGGCAGGCGACTGTTCCCATTGGCTCCGTAAGGCCGGCAGGCGACTGTTCCCATTGGCTCCGTAAGGCCAGCAGGCGACTGTTCCCATTGACTCCGTAAGGCCAGCAGAAGACAGTTCCCATTGGCTCCGTAAGGCCAGCAGAAGACATATTCCCATTGACTCCGTAAGGCCAGCAGAAGACAGTTCCCATTGGCTCCGTAAGGCCAGCAGAAGACAGTTCCCATTGACTCCGTTTCCCATTGGCTCCGTAAGGCCGGCAGGCGACTGTTCCCATTGGCTCCGTAAGGCCAGCAGGCAACTGTTCCCATTGACTCCGTAAGGCCAGCAGGCGACTGTTCCCATTGACTCCGTAAGGCCCAGGCGACTGTTCCCATTGACTCCGTAAGGCCGGCAGGCGACTGTTCCCATTGGCTCCGTAAGGCCAGCAGGCGACTGTTCCCATTGACTCCGTAAGGCCAGCAGGCGACTGTTCCCATTGACTCCGTAAGGCCGGCAGGCGACTGTTCCCATTGGCTCCGTAAGGCCAGCAGGCGACTGTTCCCATTGGCTCCATAAGGCCAGCAGGCGACTGTTCCCATTGACTCCGTAAGGCCGACAGGCGACTGTTCCCATTGACTCCGTAAGTTATTTACCGTTTTATTTACCGGGGGGGGCTCTACTTCTTCGGCACCCGGGAAACAGAGGGTTACCCGCCTTGTAAAGAACAACAGAATTTTACCTTGTCAGCTCGGGGATTCGATCCAGCAACCTTCCGAGTTACTGGCCCAACTCTTTAACCAGTAGGCTACCTGCCGTAGGGTGGTCACGTGTTTGTGAGGAAGAGGTTCTGAGTTCGAGCCTCGCTATGAGCCAAATCAGGGGGGAACGATACTCATTAAGCAAGCAGTAAGACATCCTTAACACCAGATGAGACACAAAAATAGTCTCCCCATGATAAGGTTTTGAATAACGCAGACATTTCTTTTGGGCCCAAGAGGCTGCAAAATGTGCATAAAAGGCGGCACATGCACACAGGAAGTGGTGTAAACCACTTTGCAACAGGTTACTACACATGGAGTCTGTGACTTACCTCCCTACAGCGAACACAGTGGTAGCGATGGTGAGGTTTTGGGACATAAAGGCCTCGTCTATGACCTGGGGGTCAAAAGTCCCTTCCCAGACTATAGGAGCCAGCCACGGGGTTACAGTCAGCACATCAGTCCTCCTGAAGAAGGAGAAAAGAAGGAGAAGGACAAAGGAAGAAGGAAGAAAGAGGAAGTAGAAAATAGAAAGAGAAGTAGAAAGTAGGAGAAAGGAGATGGAAGTAGAAAGTAGGAGAAAGGAGATGGAAGAGGAAGTAGAAAGTAGGAGAAAGGAGATGGAAGTAGAAAGTAGGAGAAAGGAGATGGAAGTAGAAAGTAGGAGAAAGGAGATGGAAGTAGAAAGTAGGAGAAAGGAGATGGAAGTAGAAAGTAGGAGAAAGGAGATGGAAGTAGAAAGTAGGAGAAAGGAGATGGAAGTAGAAAGTAGGAGAAAGGAGATGGAAGTAGAAAGTAGGAGAAAGGAGATGGAAGTAGAAAGTAGGAGAAAGGAGATGGAAGTAGAAAGTAGGAGAAAGGAGATGGAAGTAGAAAGTAGGAGAAAGGAGATGGAAGTAGAAAGTAGGAGAAAGGAGATGGAAGTAGAAAGTAGGAGAAAGGAGATGGAAGTAGAAAGTAGGAGAAAGGAGATGGAAGTAGAAAGTAGGAGAAAGGAGATGGAAGAGGAAGTAGAAAGTAGGAGAAAGGAGATGGAAGAGGAAGTAGAAAGTAGGAGAAAGGAGATGGAAGAGGAAGTAGAAAGTAGGAGAAAGGAGATGGAAGAGGAAGTAGAAAGTAGGAGAAAGGAGATGGAAGAGGAAGTAGAAAGTAGGAGAAAGGAGATGGAAGAGGAAGTAGAAAGTAGGAGAAAGGAGATGGAAGAGGAAGTAGAAAGTAGGAGAAAGGAGATGGAAGAGGAAGTAGAAAGTAGGAGAAAGGAGATGGAAGAGGAAGTAGAAAGTAGGAGAAAGGAGATGGAAGAGGAAGTAGAAAGTAGGAGAAAGGAGATGGAAGAGGAAGTAGAAAGTAGGAGAAAGGAGATGGAAGAGGAAGTAGAAAGTAGGAGAAAGGCGATGGAAGAGGAAGTAGAAAGTAGGAGAAAGGCGATGGAAGAGGAAGTAGAAAGTAGGAGAAAGGAGATAGAAGAAAAATGAAAAAGAACAACTTCTTTTTACCAGCCACAGGGTCTGCACTTCAGTCCTCCTGAATAATAATAATAATAATACATCATAATAACGCACATTTTTATTTTAAGAACATAATCAGCTAGATTATCGTCAAGATAATCAAGATAAACAGCTGTTAGTGGTAACACTATGAGACATTTATATTATATTATATTATAGGACTGTACTGCATAGAACGCATTGACCATAATGGTATAATGGCATATAGAGTAGAATAAAAGAATAAACCTCTATTGACATTCTGTTATCTGCATTTTGTTGCCACTTACACAGGTTCCATCAGTTTGGCTTGCTTACGCTGTAATCTGAAAAACAGTGGGAGCAACTTAACTTTCAGCAGAAACAGACTGATACTGACATAATCATGTATTTTCTTCAAGGCTAAGACTTGCTTGGGTTACCAGTTTGTTTGTGACATCATGTCACTCCTTCATGTTCGGAATCAAAAAGGTGGTGGCATGGTAGCACAAACTGATCTGGGACCAGGCTACACTTGGTTGATTCATTATTTGAAACATACATGTAGATATCAATAGTAAAAGATCACTTTCTGGTCAATTGCACACAAGGTCCACCAAAATTTGACTTCCACTTTTAACCCAACCCCTCCAAAAGGACGCACATGCATAAGCTCATCGAACATCTCATTCCAAAATCATGGGCATTAATATGGAGTTGGTTCCCCCTTTGCTGCTATAACAGCCTCCACTCGATGTTGGAACATTGCTGCGGGGACTTCCTTCCATTCAGCCACAAGAGCATTATTGAGGTTGGACACTGTTGGGCGATTAAGCCGGTCTTTTACATCCCAAAGGTGTTCAATGGGGTTGAGATCAGGGCTCTGTGCAGGCCAGTCAAGTTCTTCCACACCGAACTCGACAAACCATTTCTGTATGGACCTCGCTTCGTGTATGGGGGCATTGTCAAGCTGAAACAGGAAAGGGCTTTCCCCAAACTGTTGCCACAAAGTTGGAAGCACAGAATCATCTAGAATGTCATTGTATGCTGTAGCGTTAAGATTTCCCTTCACTGGAACTAAGGGGCCGGAACCAAGAAAAACAGCCCCAGGCCATTATTCCTCCTCCAACAAACTTAGCAGATAGCTGCCACACCAGTGTAGTACGGATACCCACATGTACTCACTCACCTGTGATTCAGCACAACCTGGCGATTCACCTGGCTGACAGATGAGAAGGAAAAGAGTGAGATGTAAACAGAGATCAGATAATGATCTTACATTTGATACCTGTCTAAGCACCTGTCCAAGCAGAAACACCTGAGTGGAGTATCCAGTTCATTTGATACCTGTCTAAGCACCTGTCCAAGCAGAAACACCTGAGTGGAGTATCCAGTTCATTTGATACCTGTCTAAGCACCTGTCCAAGCAGAAACACCTGAGTGGAGTATCCAGTTCATTTGATACCTGTCTAAGCACCTGTCCAAGCAGAAACACCTGAGTGGAGTATCCAGTTCATTTGATACCTGTCTAAGCACCTGTCTGAGTGGAGTATCCAGTTCATTTTGATACCTGTCTAAGCACCTGTCCAAGCAGAAACACCTGAGTGGAGTATCCAGTTCATTTTGATACCTGTCTAAGCACCTGTCCAAGCAGAAACACCTGAGTGGAGTATCCAGTTCATTTGATACCTGTCTAAGCACCTGTCCAAGCAGAAACACCTGAGTGGAGTATCCAGTTCATTTGATACCTGTCTAAGCACCTGTCCAAGTAGAAACACCTGATGGAGTATCCAGTTCATTTGATACCTGTCTAAGCACCTGTCCAAGCAGAAACACCTGAGTGGAGTATCCAGTTCATTTGATACCTGTCTAAGCACCTGTCCAAGCAGAAACACCTGAGTGGAGTATCCAGTTCATTTGATACCTGTCTAAGCACCTGTCCAAGCAGAAACACCTGAGTGGAGTATCCAGTTCATTTGATACCTGTCTAAGCAGAAACACCTGAGTGGAGTATCCAGTTCATTTGCATTATAGTGGAAAATACAAAATTGTTATAATGCTATGATTGAATAAAAGTGTTGTTTTATGCAACAGAATAAAGGGGTTGTTAGAACACTGAGCATGGGCCGCTGGAAGATTTACGATGTCTTTGAGGATACAGCATTCCAGAGCACGAGTTAATGTTTCTGTTCTGTAAGGTACCAGGGAGAGATGACGCAGGGCCAGACCTTGGTCTCTACACAAAGATAACCGTTTTTAAAGCAGATACTGTCTGCTGTGAATTATAAGTATCTTTCATACTAATCTTAATCTTGTGACCCGTTCCATACATCTGTTGTTTGTCATGTAGACTGAAGGTGGTGTATCTTGGCTATAAAATACATTTGGACTTTTGTCTAGGGGCTCTCAACGCATCATCTGAGGGGGATTCGTTGACCAGCCATCATTATCTTAGAGCACTCAATCAATTCACTTTATATGTGTGTGTTGTATTAACCTGCTCCCTTATTAATAAGTGAATAAAGATTTAGTTTAAGTATAACTGACATGTGTGACAAGTTTGTCTCTCCTCATTTGATAGTAAAGAAATTAACCACCACAGCATGCATACATTTTTCATATGTGTGGCCATGGAGAGAATCAAACCCACAATCCTTGGTTTTGCAAGTGCCGTGTTCAACCAACTCAGCCACACAGGTCCACCACTAAGTAGTGTCTCAAATACCATCCTGTCCCTATTTAGTAAAGTACTGTCCCAAATACCATCCTGTCCCTATTTAGTAAAGTACTGTCCCAAATACCATCCTGTCCCTATTTAGTAAAGGACTGTCCCAAATACCATCCTGTCCCTATTTAGTAAAGGACTGTCCCAAATACCATCCTGTCCCTATTTAGTAAAGTACTGTCCCAAATACCATCCAGTCCCTATTTAGTAAATGAGTGTCCCAAATACCATCCGGTCCCTATTTAGTAAAGGAGTGTCCCAAATACCATCCTGTCTCTATTTAGTAAAGGAGTGCAGTACATAAGTAATCGGGTGACAATTGGGTCTATTCACAACACCGCAGGATCACCTTAAACGTCATCCAATCATAAAGAACCTGCCAAACAATGGAATTGTGAAAACCAAACACAGAATTCTGGGAAGAGGCCAGGAAAAAAAACAGTTTATCCTGTTCACTACACAAATAAGACAAACACAGCATCACGCCAGTTTCCCCTTTAACCCAGCCTCAGCCACACCGTACAGTACAGCATCAAGCCAGTTTCCTCTTTTACCCAGCCTCAGCCACACCGTACAGTACAGCATCAAGCCAGTTTCCCCTTTAACCCAGCCTTAGCCACACCGTACAGTACAGCATCAAGCCAGTTTCCTCTTTAACCCAGCCTTAGCCACACCGTACAGTACAGCATCACGCCAGTTTCCCCTTTTACCCAGCCTTAGCCACACCGTACAGTACAGCATTCAACCAGCATGAGACAATACAATGTTTTCTTACGTGAGAGACACGGATGCACAGTATGAGAAGACGAGCCTTTGTTGAGAGGAGAATATACAATTATATAAAATCAATAACAACAATAAAGATGATAATATGATAATATATGCTAATGTGCTAATATATGATAATATATGCTAATAATATAAAACAACAACAAACAGATCCCACATTTTGGCTGCAGCTTGTCAGATGTCCTTACCAGCAGATCGTCATTCCCCCAGCCAGTACTAAAGACAGTTGGAAATGTTCACGTCCTGGGAAAAAAAAGAAGAAAAAAGTCAGTCATATTTCTGTAAACTTAGATTAGTTTATTAACTAACCTGGTAATATTGATAATAGTGGTAACAAACATTCACACCCCGAGTATCAATATTAAACAGGCTAGTTAAATAGGCTTCATAAAGATATGCACCTGCTGCATGGGACGGAAATGGGATCAGTTATTCAATTCCAAGTTCCTCTCCCTTCTCAGGTGAGGGGGCTGTTTAGGGGTAAAGGTGTGATGTCTGTATTTTAACGGTCAACCATTTCGATTTTTCTTTTGTAGAACAATTAGACACCTACACATTCATGTATCAATTTGATTGATGGATTGTTTTGTGCAGTAAACAGGCTCAGGTGTATAACTGTGGCTCCTTCCACCTTCAAAGAACAGGGAAGAGGGCCAACCATGGAGAATAGTAAGACACTTCATAATTTCTATAACTACGTTATATTGTTTGTCCTCGTGTGTCTGTTCATGTTTTTCAGTATAAAATACTCTGCAGCCACTTAGTGTGGACACAAGGTGAGGTCACACACAGATTCCTGTTGCACCCTCTGGTTGGCCCTGTCCATGGGTGTCCTCGGATGGGGCCACAGTGTCTCCCGACCCCTCCTGTCTCAGCCTCCAGTATTTATGCTGCAGTAGTTTATGTGTCGGGGGGCTAGGGTCAGTTTGTTATATCTGGAATACTTCTCCTGTCCTATTCGGTGTCCTGTGTGAATTTAAGTATGCTCTCTCTAATTCTCTCTTTCTTTCTCTCTCTCAGAGGACCTGACCTCTAGCAACCCCACCCCCCTCTCCCTGCCTCCCCCTTGCCTCCTTCAACTAGGCTGCTGTGGTCAATAGGTGTTTTCTTACTGAGAGACCCGGCCATGGCACAGTATAAGAGGCAGAGTACATTTTCATAGAGAACAAAGCAATTCCTTCCACCTCGAAGAACTTGAGGTCCGAACAAATGTCATGTTCCGGAGAAAGATCCTATATACATATTGTTATTACCATGAGATCCCCACATTGTAGCATTGTACATTGAATATATTTACTGATCATGTGCTCTACCTTGGCAAATAAAGGTGTGGTTCAGGTCTTTTTCAGTCATAGCCAATACCAAGAATATCAAACTCCAGTCTTTGAACGATGCTTTCTCTGCATGTATGTATTACAATTATACACTTCAACAGTGTTTACCAATCCTGGTCCATGTGGGAAAGAGGTGGGGAGAGAGGTGGGGAGAGAGGTTTGAGAGTGTAAAAGGGAGAGAGGTGGGGAGAGAGGTTTGAGAGTGTAAAAGGGAAAGAGGTGGGGAGATTTGAGAGTGTAAAAGGGAGAGAGGTGGGGAGAGAGGTTTGAGAGTGTAAAAGGGAACCTGGGGAGAGAGGTTTGATGTAAAAGGGAGTGGGGAGAGAGGTTTGAGAGTGTAAAAGGGAGAGAGGTGGGGAGAGAGGTTTGAGAGTGTAAAAGGGAGAGAGGTGGGGAGAAATTTGAGAGTGTAAAAGGGAGAGAGGTGGGGATTTGAGAGTGTAAAAGGAGAGAGAGGTGGGGAGAGAGGTTTGAGAGTGTAAATGGGAGAGAGGTGGGGAGTTTGATGTAAAAGGGAAGAGGTGGGGAGAGAGGTTTGAGAGTGTAAAAGGGAGAGAGGTGGGGAGAGAGGTTTGAGAGTGTAAAAGGGAGAGAGGTGGGGAGAAGGTTTGAGAGTGTAAAAAAAGAGGTGGGGATTTTGAGAGTGTAAAAGGGATTTGGGGAGAGATTTGAGCATTGTAAAAGGGAGAGATGGGGAGAGAGGTTTGAGAGTGTAAAAGGGATCAGGTGGGGAGAGAGGTTTGAGAGTGTAAATAAAGGTGGGGAGAGAGGTTTGAGAGTGTAAAAGGGAGAGAGGTGGGGAGAGAGGTTTGAGAGTGTAAAAGGGAGAGAGGTGGGGAGAGAGGTTTGAGAGTGTAAAAGGGAGAGATGGGGAGAGAGGTTTGTGTAAAAGCATGTAGAGTTTGAGATTGTAAAATTATACACTTGGGGAGACAGGTTTGTTGTAAAAATCCTGGTGGGGATGTGGTTTGAGAGTGTAAAAGGGAGAGAGGTGGGGAGAGAGGTTTGAGAGTGTAAAAGGGAAGAGGTGGGGAGAGAGGTTTGAGAGTGTAAAAGGGAGAGAGGTGGGGAGAGAGGTTTGAGAGTGTAAAAGGGAGAGAGGTGGGGAGAGAGGTTTGAGAGTGTAAAAGGGAGAGAGGTGGGGAGAGAGGTGGGGAGAGTGTAAAAGGGAGAGAGGTGGGGAGAGTGTAAAAGGGAGAGAGGTGGGGAGAGAGGTGGGGAGAGTGTAAAGGGAGAGAGGTGGGGAGAGAGGTTTGAGAGTGTAAAAGGGAAAGAGGTGGGGAGAGAGGTTTGAGAGTGTAAAAGGGAGAGAGGTGGGGAGAGAGGTTTGAGAGTGTAAAAGGGAAAGAGGTGGGGAGAGAGGTTTGAGAGTGTAAAAGGGAAAGGGTGGGGAGAGAGGTTTGAGAGTGTAAAAGGGAAAGAGGTGGGGAGAGAGGTTTGAGAGTGTAAAAGGGAGAGAGGTGGGGAGAGAGGTTTGAGAGTGTAAAAGGGAGAGAGGTTTGAGAGTGTAAAAGGGAGAGAGGTTTGAGAGTGTAAAAGGGAGAGAGGTTTGAGAGTGTAAAAGGGAGAGGGTGGGGAGAGAGGTTTGAGAGTGTAAAAGGGAGAGAGGTGGGGAGAGAGGTTTGAGAGTGTAAAAGGGAGAGAGGTGGGGAGAGAGGTTTGAGAGTGTAAAAGGGAGAGAGGTGGGGAGAGAGGTTTGAGAGTGTAAAAGGGAGAGAGAGGTTTGAGAGTGTAAAAGGGAGAGAGGTGGGGAGAGAGGTTTGAGAGTGTAAAAGGGAAAGAGGTGGGGAGAGAGGTGGGGAGAGTGTAATAGGGAGAGAGGTGGGGAGAGAGGTGGGGAGAGTGTAATAGGGAGAGAGATGGGGAGAGAGGTAGCCTAGTGGTTAGAGTGTAGAGGAGGCAGGTAGCCTAGTGGTTAGAGTGTAGGGGGCAGGTAGTCTAGTGGTTAGAGTGGAGGGGCGGCAGCCCTAGTGGTTAGAGTGTAGAGGAGGCAGGTAGTCTAGTGGTTAGAGTGTAGAGGAGGCAGGTAGCCTATTGGTTAGAGTGGAGGGGCGCCAGGTAGCCTAGTGGTTAGAGTGTAGAGGAGGCAGGTAGCCTATTGGTTAGAGTGTAGAGGCGGCAGGCAGCCTAGTGGTTAGAGTGTAGAGTATTTACCTGTGTGTGTGTCCATGTATGAGCACATGTGTGCATTTGAGAGTGTGTGTATATACATGTGTACATCAGCCTCAGGCAAACCGGCTGTAAAAACACTGCCCCCTCAAACTTACTTTTTGTTTTGTTTTATTTTGACATTGGGTTTTTTTTTCAGCTCAGTGTTCTGTCACTCATGGGGACACTACGTCACCACAAAATCCACAGGTAGAGCTAGATAATTCAAGCCCCTTGGGTGATGTCATAGAGTTACATTAGAAGTGCCCATCCAAGAAGGCTCAAGGTCATTGGCCACAGATAAAATGACGTCGTATCACGTTATATCTACATTATCTTTGATTGGACTGATTTGATTGGACTGATTTGATGAGACTATGTCAATATCATAGCTAGACAAGCAGTCATCGTCATGAATAAATTAAACAATCTACTGACAAATCCTTTTCAAATCCTTGTCATATGAAGAGAAACTATTGATAAAAACGTATCGGTGCTCATCGGCCATAAACATTACACAACAAGTTGGAAATCGCCAATTCAACAAGGTTTGTAAAGGAATCAGTGATGAACTGCAAGCATTTCAAAGCAATCGCCTTCTATTCAGTGGATGTGTGGTCCAAGTCTGGCTTTAAGGGTGTCTTTTCGCATTTTTAAAGAATAAACACGCAACACCATGAAAAGGATGAACACATTGGCCATGCTGTCATTCCAGCATGACTTCTGCAGAGTTAAAAACAAGTGGAAAATCTATACTTCTGTGAGATCAAAACTGGAAATTCAGAAGAAAAAAAAATAAATACTAGCTCAGACTGGGAATCTACATTTTGTCATTCAACTCAGAATTCCAAGTCAGGAACTCGGGCCTCTTTCTAGAGCTGCGACCTGAATTCTCTGATGTCATCATGATTCGATCTTGTCCCCCTCCCTCCCCCCCAGAGATCCCAGTGTCCCATTTTCCCAAGAAGGTCCGCCGTGCCACCTTCCTGTTCATGTGAGCACAACAAGGGGAGTCCAAAAATGTATTCTATGCTGCTGCATAAATGAAGTAATATGCCAGGGAGATGCGTATACTGTATATATATATATATATATATATACTGTTGCTAAGAAATGAATACTAAGTGTATGTTGAGTAGTAAGCTGTTAACAACATGACCAGAAACTATGCAAAAATTAAATGAACGACTGTAGCAACATGACCAAAAGAACAACTTGATTTTAGAGTCCTATATCTTTTGGTGGAAGAATGACCTTTTATGAATTTAATTATCAAAATACAATTTTAATGAAAATATGTCATTCATTGTTATTTTTAATATGTTGGTAACAGTTTTATAAAAGCATTTAAAAGCACAACTCCACAATCGCATCCGGCCAAACAAGCCATATAATATAAAACCTGTGACTGTGTTCATGATACAGAAATGCCAATTTTGTCATATTTCTTAAATAAATACAATTATTTACAGTTGAAGTGTGAAGTTTACATCCACTTAGGTTGGAGTCATTAAAACTAGTTTACATCCAAAAGAACAACTCGTTAAAACTTTTACATCCACTATATCTTTTGGTGGAAAATGACCTTTACATCCACTTAATTATCATTAAAACTAGTTTAATCCAAATATGTTTCATTGTTATTTTTAATATGTTGGTAACTTAGGTTTATCAAAAATTTAAAAGTACATACACTTAGGTTGCAGTCATTAAAACTAGTCTACATCCACTTGGTTGTGTCATTAACACTAGTGTAAATACCACTTTTGTTGGATATTTCTTAAATAAATTACAAACATTTACAGTTGAAGTCATTAAAACTTGTTTACAAACACTTAGGTTGGAGTCGTTAAAACTAGTTTACATCCACTTAGGTTGGAGTTATTAAAACTAGTTTACATCCACTTAGGTTGGAGTCATTAAAACTAGTTTACACACACTTAGGTTGGAGTCGTTAAAACTAGTTTACATCCACTTAGGTTGGAGTTATTAAAACTAGTTTACATACACTTAGGTTGGAGTCATTAAAACTAGTTTACATCCACTTAGGTTGGAGCCATTAAAACTTGTTTTTACAACCACTCCATACATTTCTTGTTAACAAACTATAGTTTTGGCAAGTCGGTTAGGACATCTACTTTGTGCATGACATCGCCATCTGTTTACAGACAGATTATTTCACTGTATCACAATTCCAGTGGGTCGGACGTTTACATACACTAAAGTTGACTGTGCCTTTAAACAGCTTGGAAAATTCCAGAAAATGATGTCATGGCTTTAGAAGCTTCTGATTGGCTAATTGACATCATTTGAGTCAATTGGAGGTGTGCCTGTGGATGTATTTCAAGGCCTACCTTCAAACTCAGTGCCTCTTTGCTTGACATCATGGGAAAATCAAAAGAAATCAGCCAAGACCTCAGAAAAAAAATTGTAGACCTCCACCAGTCTGGTTCATTCTTGGGAGCAATTTCCAAATGCCTGAAGGTACCACGTTCATCTGTACAAACAATAGTACGCAAGTATAAACACCATGGGACCACGCAGCCGTCATACCGCTCAGGAAGGAGACGCATTCGGTCTCCTAGAGATGAACGTACTTTGGAGAGAAAAGTGCAAAAAGTCAGTCCCGGAACAGCAAAGGACCTTGTATAGAATAACTATCTTCAAAGTAATGACGCGGGACGTCGAGTTTGATACGAAAACTTCTTTTAGTAATACTACTTGTTCACGTTACATTTAACAACTTCAGATTCTACAGAACTATGAAAGTAAGTTGCAAGCGAAATATCAGGATGATCCACATAACTGGCGCGTTCTCTCTCTACTTCCTGTCGCAAGGCATTCTGGAACTTGCAGTCAAAAGCATAATTCAATACAACAAAATATGTATGTAGTTCTCTCAATCTCCAACACAAATTCTAAAACAATTACACATGTAAATAACTGTAAAGAAAATGTATTTAGATACAGCTCAATGAATTAAACTCTTAAATTAATTAAAATTAAATTAAACCCATTAAAGTTACAAAAACCTTGTGAAGATGCTGGAGGAAACAGGTACAAAAGTATCTATATCCACAGTAAAAACGAGTCCTATATCGACATAACCTAAAAGGCTGCTCAGTAAGGAAGAAGCCACTGCTCCAAAACCACCATAACAATGACAGACTACGGTTTGCAACTGCACATGTGGACAAAGAAATGTCCTCTGGTCTGATGAAACAAAAATATAACTGTTTGGCCATAATGACCATCATTATGTTTGGAGGAAAAAGGGGGAGGTTTGCAAGCCAAAGAACACCATCCCAACCGTGAAGCACAGGGGTGGCAGCATCATGTTGTGGGGGTGCTTTGCTGCAGCAGAGACTGGTGCACTTCACAAAATAGATGGCATCATGAGGTAAGAAAATGATGTGGATATTTTGAAGCAACATCTCAAGACATCAGTCAGGAAGTTAAAGCTTGGTCGAAATGGGGTCTTCCAAATGGACAATGACCCCAAGCATACTTCCAAAGTTGTGGCAAAATGTAAACTTCTGACCCACTGGGAATGTTGTGAACGAAATACAAGCTGAAATAAATCACTCTACTATTATTCTGACATTTCATATTCTTAAAATAAAGTGGTGATCCTAACAGACCTAAGACAGAGAATTTCTACTAAGATTAAGTATCAGGGATTGTGAAAAACTGAGTTTAAATGTATTTTAAAATTTTATTTCACCTTTATTTAACCAGGTAGGCGAGTTGAGAACAAGTTCTCATTTACAACTGTGACCTGGCCAAGATAAAGCAAAGCAGTTCGGCACATACAACAACACAGAGTTACACATGGAGTAAACAAAACATGCAGTCAATAATACAGTAGAACAAAAGAAAACAAAAAGTCTATATACAGTGAGTGCAAATGAGGTAAGTTAAGGAAATAAATAGGCCATGGTGGTGAAGTAATTACAATATAGCAATTAAACACTGGAATGGTAGATCTGCAGAAGATGAATGTGCAGGTAGAGATACTGGGGCGCAAAGGAGCAAAATAAATAAATAAATACTGTATGGGGATGAGGTAGGTAGATAGATGGGCTATGTACAGGTGCAGTGATCTGTGAGCTGCTCTGACAGTTGCTGCTTAAAGCTAGTGAGGGAGATATGAGTCTCCAGCTTCAGAGACTTTTGCAGTTCATATATTTGGCTAAGGTGTTTGTAAACTTGACTTCAACTGTAAATAATATAAATATTAAATATGTTGCAGTCAAGATACAGTGCCTTGCGAAAGTATTCGGCCCCCTTGAACTTTGCGACCTTTTGCCACATTTCAGGCTTCAAACATAAAGATATAAAACTGTATTTTTTTGTGAAGAATCAACAACAAGTGGGACACAATCATGAAGTGGAATGACATTTATTGGATATTTCAAACTTTTTTAACAAATCAAAAACTGAAAAATTGGGCGTGCAAAATTATTCATGGATGTCATGGATATTGCTTTCAAAATCGTGAATTCGACTCGGGCCAGAAGTCTGCAGAGGCGCCTCTTCATGTCTCAACTGGAAGAAAGTGAAGCTGAACACACGGATGTAAGGTGGCTTAGTAGAGGTACATTCCTGGAGAGATTTAATCTGCTGAATCCGAGCAGTTGGAAGACAAATTTAGATCGAGGTTTTTTTTTTGTTGGCCGCCGTAACTGTTCGGCTGAATGAGCTCAATTTAGAGCTGCAAGGAAAAGACAAAATATATTGTTGAAATTAATAGTTTTTAAACAAAAAAATGTAAAATTGTTGCGACATGAAAATTAGGTTTTTTCAACAACAACAAAAAAGTCCGAGCTCAAAGGTCAGGGAAAAGCACCTGCACTTTGTGACTGTGGTCGATACGTTGAACAGGTGTTTGATTGATGAAGTTGATGTGGACAAAATTGCAACAAAACATTGCACCATTGTTTCACATCAGCCGTCAAGAGTTACATTTTGACTCTGGCAAAAGTGACCTCCAAATCGAATCGGGGCATCAGGGGAACACTTTTGGATACCTTGTCGTGGAGGACAAATATCCAAAAAGTTGCCATCTACTTGACAGCTTTCTTTTGGGGGGGGAAATCAACCTACCTTTGTGAGTCAGACATGAAGAACATCAAGTCAAAGTACCAGTCCACTCTAACAGATGATCACCTGGACACCTGCTTGAGGCTAGCGATCAGTGGCTACAAGCCAGACCATGCTAAGCTAGCGGACAGCATGCAGTGTAAACCCTTCAATCAATGAGGATACATTAAATATTGGGGAGGGGTAGACCTCGTTAGGAACAAGGTGGAAAAGTATTTGTATAAAATGTAACTAAAGTCTGGGCACACTTGCCCAGAGCCACTCCAATTTGCATACCGCCCTAACAGATCCACAGATGATACAATCTCTATTGCACTCCACACTACCCTTTCCCACCTGGACAAAAGGAACACCTACATGAGAATGCTATTCATTGACTACAGCTCAGCGTTCAATACCATAGTGCCCTCAAAGATCGTCACTAAGCTAAGGACCCTGGGACTAAACACCTCCCTCTGCAACTGGATCCTGTACTTCCTGATGGGCCGCCCTATGCGGTAAGGATAGGTAACAACACATCTGTCACACTGATCCTCAACACCCGAGTGGCGTACAATGGGATTTCCTTGTAGTTCTCCAGCTGCATCCCCTGAACATGTGCGAGGTTGAAGGCACGGGGGCAGAGGGCAAGGAACGGGCCGCAGAGTCGCACTAGGACAACAGACCTAGCCCATGGGGAGGGGGGGGAGAACGGGAAGGGAGGAGAACGGGAAGGGAGGAGAACGGGAAGGGGGAGAACGGGAAGGGAGGAGGAAAGAACGGGAAGGGAGGAGGAAAGAACGGGAAGGGAGGAGAAAAATGGGGGGGGGGTTTATTGAGTAAGCATTAGAACAGGCCGCCTAAATATTTGCAGCCGTAGGCGGAAATATCTCTCTCGGAGCTGATCTGTCGTCAGTAGGGGAGAATAGGGGCATGTTGTCACACGTGTCACTTACATTTATCAACATCGGTATCTCTATTAAGACCCATTTATCGATGAATAGATTAAGGTATTGCCTAAATATTTGCTTTTCTCCTTGCAAAATTAAGTTCATACTCATAGAAGACACTCTGAACTGATGTGACAACTTGCCCCGTAGCTGACAGTATGGGGCAAGTTGTCACAATGTTAGCTGTGCTGTTCGTCTCAACAGTTGAAGCAGTATACATCAACTGATACTATTTGAAGAAATATATATATATATACATTATTTAATTTTTTTAATTTTAAGAAGATGGCAAGTATATCTAAACATCAATGCTTTATTGGATATAAATTGCACTTGATTGTGGCACATCCCATATAAAATTAACTGAACACAAATAAATCGGTTCTTCATTACAACACACTTTGGTTTGACAAAACATTCATCATTTTAAAAGCTGTGTGTGTGTGTATGTGGTGTGTGTGTGTGTGTATGTATGTGGTGTGTGTGTGTGTATGTATGTATATGTGTGTATGTGGTGTGTGTGTGTGTATGTGGTGTGTGTGTGGTGTGTGTGTGTGTATGTGGTGTGTGTGTGTGTGTGTATGTGGTGTGTGTATGTGGTGTGTGTGTGTGTGTATGTGGTGTGTGTGTGTATGTATGTGGTGTGTGTGTATGTGGTGTGTGAATGTGGTGTGTGTGTGTGTATATGTGTGTGTGTGGTGTGTGTGCGTGTATGTGGTGTGTGTATGTGTGTGTGTGGTGTGTGTGCGTGTATGTGGTGTGTGTGTGCGTGGTGTGTGTATGTGGTGTGTGTGTGGTGTGTGTATGTGGTGTGTGTGTGGTGTGTGTATGTGGTGTGTGTGTGTGTGTGTGGTGTGTGTGCGTGTATATGTGGTGTGTGTGTGGTGTGTGTGTGTGTGTGTGTGTGTGTGATGTATGTATGTGGTGTGTGTGTGTGTGTGTATGTGGTGTGTGTGTGTGTGTGTGTGTGTGTGTATGTGGTGTGTGTATGTGGTGTGTGTGTGTGTATGTGGTGTGTGATGTGTGTGTGTGTGTGATGTGTGTGTGTGTGTGGTGTGTGTGTATGTGGTGTGTGTGTATGGTGTGTGAATGTGGTGTGTGTGTGTGTATGTGTGAATGGTGTGTGAATGTGGTGTGTGTGTGTATGTGTGAGCGAGAATGTGTGCCGCCTACGTGTATGTTATTTATTTAATAATCATCTCCTCAACTCCCCACAGGATGTCTTTTGACTTCTGGACGGCCGTCGTTGAAAATAAGAATTAGTTCTTAACTGACTTGTTAAATAAAAGGTTGAATAAAAATAAATACAATGTAGTAAAAACATACTGATGAAAAAAAAAGGATATACGATTTAAGAACATGTTAGGCATTAAACCTCTACAAATAGAAGACAAATTGTGCAAGATACTTTTATGTCTGTTATAGATTATGGGGATATTATTTACATGCTACGACCTAAACACTTACATCGCCGGATGCCTACTTATCACTGCGCGCTCAGGTTTATTACGGGTGCTGGCTACAGAACTCACCACTCAGGTTTATTACGGTGCTGGCTACAGAACTCACCACTCAGGTTTATTACGGGTGCTGGCTACAGAACTCACCACTCAGGTTTATTACGGGTGCTGGCTACAGAACTCACCACTCAGGTTTATTACGGGTGCTGGCTACAGAACTCACCACTCAGGTTTATTACGGGTGCTAGCTACAGAACTCACCACTGTGTTTTATATCATAATGTGGGTTGGACTTCGCTGTCCGGGAGATGAGAACAACATGCTCTCTCGTGTTTGTCTATAAAGCACTTCTGAATACTACCTTCTTATTTATCATCACTTATCAACATTAGAATTCCTAAAACCAGGTCTCAAGCATGGATTCCACTTGAGGCCCATGTGGTTTCCACAGAGTTGGGTATGGCTGCCTTCTCCTGTTACGCTCCTTGACTATGGAATAGCCTGCAGACTAAACTTAAACCTGAGACTCTTGTCCCCTGTCACTCATTTTAAAAATGTATTGGAGCATTTTTATGTTTTGCATTGCTTGTAACTGTTTCAGGTAATGTTCCTGTGCTGTTAGGGGGAATAACCTGTATGTGTGTGTAAATGAGTGTTTTCACATTAGTTAAAATGTGAGCCTTCTGTCCCATGTGATGGATATGCAGAGGCTTCAATAGGTTTCACATGACATGCCCCGAAATCAGTGTGACAATATGCCCCAACCAGACTTTCACGAAAAATGTTCCTGCCCCCCGAGCCGATAGCTTGATAAATCCATTCAAACGCAACATCATAGTTGACATTCTCCTTATTGTGTGACACTGTGCATTTCTTTGTGATTCCTTGTTGACCAAACAGTAATTGCAAAAAAAACGGAAAAGATTTCAAAAAGCTTGTCGTAATCTCAGAGTGCTGAAACCAACATGGGTATCCGTCAATCAAGAAGAATTTAACCATATAGCGACTGGACCAAACATTTCCTCCATACATGATTAGCCTTGCTCACAGTAAATACTGACGATATTTGCGAACGATGTAAAACAACAACAAGATAAACATTTTGTAGAAATTAAATACTGCATATAAGGGGGGACATGAACGCGCCAAGCCATTTATAAGGGAATTCCATAATGCGCGTTCGAGACGGAAGTGGATGAGTTCGCTTCGTCAAAATACTATTACATTAATAGATTTTTTTTTTTAAACACAAAAACGCCAACTCGTTAAACAAACCTTAACCATTTTATCTACTAAATCATATCACTTATCATATCTACATGTAGGCCCAGTGACATCTAAGTACTTTTTTTTTTATTGACTTGATTTTTTAAATTGTACTCACTTATAGGCATTTTGACTGATGTCCCTGAAAATCACCTGGTCCCAGTTGAATGTACAGTATAATCTAAAGTAGCGGTCTAAACCCTGTACAAGGGTCACTGTACAAATAAATGTTTCCATTGAGCTTCCCTCTCTCCAGAAGTATACACTCGTTCACTCTACTCGAGCAGGCAGAAAGTATTGGATTGGTACAAGCATGGCTGAAGGGAGGTTCCATCATTCCATCCATTATGTCAGACACGGCGACCACAGATGTCAGAGATAAATCTTTCCCTCAGCTTCCTGCTGAAGGTGACTGATCCATCTGGCCACTCTACCATGAAGACCTGATTGGTGGAGTGCTGTAGAGATGGTTGTCCTTCTGAAAGGTTCTCCCATCTCCACAGAGGAACTCCAGAGTTCTGTCAGAGTGATCATCAGGTTCTTGGTCACCTCCCTGACCAAGGCCCTTCTCCCCTGATTGCTCAGTTTGGCCGGGCGGTCAGCTCTAGGAAGACTCTTGGTGGTTCCAAACTTCTTCCATTTAAGAAAGATGGAGGCCACTGTGTTCTTGGGGACCTTCAATGCTGCAGAAATGTTTTGGTACCCTTCTGTACATCTGTGCCTTGACACAATCTTGTCTCGGACCTCTACGGATAATTCCTTCAACCTGATTGCTTGGTTTTTGCTCTGGCATGCACCTGTCAACTGTGGGACCATATATAGACAGGTGTGTGCCTTTCCAAATCATGTCCAATCAATTGAATTTACCACAGGTGGACTCCAATCAAGTTGTAGAAACATCAAGGATGATCAATGGAAACAGGATGCACCTGAACTCAATTTCAAGTCTCACAGTAAAGGGTCTGAATACTTACAGTTGAAGTCTGAAGTTTACATACACCTTAGCCAAATACATTTAAACTCAGTTTTCACAATTCCTGACATTTAACCCTTGTATAAATCCCTTGTTTTAGGTCAGTTAGGATCAACACTTTATTTTAACAATGTGAAATGTCAGAATAATAGTAGAGAGAGTGATTTATTTCAGCTGTTATTTATTTCATCACATTCCCAGTGGGTCATAAGTTTACATACACTCAATTAGTATTTGGTAGCACTGCCTTTAAATTGTTGAACTTGGGTTAAACGTTTCGGGTAGCCTTCCACAAGCTTCCCACAATAAATTGGGTGAATTTTGGCCCATTCCTCCTGACAGAGCTGGTGTAACTGAGTCAGGTTGGTAGGCCTCCTTGCTCACACATGCTCTTTCAGTTCTGACCACAAATCCATAGGATTGAGGTCCCCATCTATGTCCACATGTGCAGTTCCAAATGGTAATCTGGCTTTTTTATGGCGGTTTTGGAGCAGTGGCTTCTTCCTTGCTGAGCGGCCTTTCAGGTTATGTCGATATAGGACTTGTTTTACTGTGGATATAGATACTTTTGTACCTGTTTCCTCCAGCATCTTCACAAGGTCCTTTGCTGTTGTTCTGGGATTGATTTGCACTTTTCACACCAAAGTACGTTCATCTCTAGGAGACAGAACGCGTCTCCTTCCTGAGTGGTTTGACGGCTGCGTGGTCCCATGGTGTTTATACTTGCATACTATTGTTTGTACAGATGAACGTGGTACCTTCAGGCATTTGGAAATTGCTCCCAAGGAAGATCCAGACTTGTCTTGTGGAGGTCTACAATTTTTTTCCTGAGGTCTTTGATGATTTGTTTTGATTTTCCCATGATGTCAAGCAAAGAGGCACTGAGGTTGAAGGTCGACCTTGAAATACATCCACGGGTACACCTCCAATTGACTCAGATTATGTCAATTAGCCTATCAGAAGCTTCTAAAGCCATGACATATTTTCTGGAATTTTCCATGCTGTTTAAAGGCACAGTCAACTTAGTGTATGTAAACTTCTGACCCACTGGAATTGTGATACAGTGAATTTGTAAGTTAAATCTGTCTGTAAACAGATGGCGATGTCATGCACAAAGTAGATGTCCTAACCGACTTGCCAAAACTATAGTTTGTTCACAAGAAATTTGTGGAGTGGTTGTAAAAACAAATTTGAATGACTCCAACCTAAGTGTTTGTAAACTTCCGACTTCAACTGTATGTAAATAATAAATGTAAATAATAAATAAAAGGTTTTTTATCTGTATTAAATTTGCAAAAATGTCAAAAAACTGTTTTTGCTTTTCGCGGTATTGTGTTAAGTTTGCTGAAAAATTCTGTATTTAATCAATTTTAAAATAAAGCTGTAACTTAAACAAAATGTAGGGAAAAAGGTCAAGGGGTCTGAACACTTTCCGAATGCATCAGTAAAATTAAATTAATTTATTACATTTTATACTTTATTAAATAAAATTCTTGACTTGATATTTCTTTGATGATAAAAGCCTGGACAACCCTCTTTACATGCAGCTCGATATTGAGGGTCAAAGTAGACGTTTCTGGCTGTAGGCTTTGTCATTGGTGGACAAAGGACCAAAGTTATTTCAATCTGGGCTCTAGAACCTCTGATTTCTTATCAATGAGGAAGTTGGCACACATCCAATATTTGATGTTTATTTAACCCTTATTTTCGCCAATTAAGGTGACTCAGAACACGTTCCCATTTACAGCAACCGCCTGGGGAATAGTTACAGGGGAGAGGAAGGGAGATGAATGAGCCAATTGGAAGCTGGGGATGATTCGGTGGCCATGATTTTTTTGTTGCCAGGACACCGGGGTTAACACCCATACTCTTACAATAAGTGCCATGGGATCGTTAGTTACCACAGAGAGCAGGACACCCGTTTAACGTCCCATTCGAAAGATGGCACCCTACACAAGGAAATGTCCCCAATCACTGCCCTGAGGCATTGGGATATTTTTATAACAGAGGAAAGAGTACATCCAACACCACTTCCAGCATCATCTGGTATACCATCCAGGACCAACCCTGCTTAGCTTCAGAGGCAAGCCAGCATTGGGATGCAGGGTGGTATGCTACTGTCAGCAAGACACTTGTAGCTATGCCAGTTTGGGCCCCACAAGGGTGCATTCTCAGCCCTCTCCTGTACTCCCTGTTCACCCACGTCTGCGTGGCCATGCACGCCTCCAACTCAATAATCAAGTTTGCAGACGGCACTAGTATGGTAGGCTTGATAACGAACAACAACAATGAGACAGCCTACAGGGAGGAGGTGAGGGCACTCGGAGTGTGATGTTTGGAAAACAACCTCTCACTCAAAGTCAACAAAACAAAGGAGATGATCGTGGACTCCAGGAAACAGGAGCACCCCCCTATCCACATCGAAGGGACAGCCGTTGAGAAGATGGAAAGTTTTAAGCTCCTCGGCGTAAACATCACAGAGAAGGCTGAAGAAATTTGGCTGTCACCTAAAACCCTCACAAACTTTTACAGGTGCACAATTGAGAGCATCCTGTCAGGCTGTATCACCGCCTGGTACGGCAACTGTACCGCCATCACTTGCAAGGCTCTCCAGAGGGTGGTGCAATCTGTACAACGCATCACCGGGGGGACACCTACAGCACCCTTCAGGACACCTACAGCACCGATGTCACAGGAAGGCCAAGATCATTCACCCCGCTACCATCCAGAAGGCGAAGTCAGTACAGGTGCATCAAAGCTGGGACCAAAGACTGAAAAACAGCTCATATCTCAATGCCATCAGACTGTTAAACAGCCATCACTAACACAGAGAGGCTGCTGCCAACATACAGCCTCGAAATCATTGGCCACTTTAATAAAGGGATTACTAGTCACTTTAATAATGTTTACATACAGTGCCTTGCGAAAGTATTCCAGACATACCCCAAGCGACTTACAGCTGTAATCGTAGCAAAAGGTGGCGCTACAAAGTATTAACTTAAGGGGGCTGAATAATTTTGCACGCCCAATTTTTCAGTTTTTGATTTGTTAAAAAAAGTTTGAAATATCCAATAAATGTTGTTCCACTTCATGATTGTGTCCCACTTGTTGTTGATTCTTCAAAAAAAATACAGTTTTATATCTTTATGTTTGAAGCCTGAAATGTGGCAAAAGGTCGCAAAGTTCAAGGGGGCCGAATACTTTCGCAAGGCACTGTATCTTACATTATCATATCATATGTATATACTGTATTTTATACCATCTATTGAATCTTGCCTGGTCATCGCTTGGTCATCGCTCATCCACATATTTATATGTACATATTCTTATTCCATCCCTTCAGATGTGTGTGTATTAGGTAGTTGTTGTGGAATTGTTAGATTACTTGTTAGATATTACTGCACTGTCAGAACTAGATGAACAAGCATTTCACTACACTCGCATTAACATCTGCTAACCACGTGACTGTGACCAATAAAATGTGATTTAATTTGCTTGATCACTGGGTCTGATTGGTAAAGAAAGCTGCTTGTCATCCACATAGCAGTGAAACGGAATCATGACAGAGGATGATGTCACAAAGGGGAAACATACACAGGGATACATAGAGAACTAGGGTAGAGAACTAGGATAAAGAACTAGGAGATAGAGAACTAGGGTAGAGAACTAGGATAAAGAACTAGGAGATAGAGAACTAGGGTAGAGAACTAGGATAGAGAACTAGGATAGAGCATTCAATGGCATTAGCAGTCATTACTGTTTTTTAATGAAACAGTTTGTGTGCTGTGAAGTAAGCGGAAGCCCGACAATTAAAAAAAATAAGTTGTTGATACTAAGAAGTTTAGAGTTTGGTTTGTCAATTATTCAGTGAGTAGGGGGGGGTCTATGCTTTTTAAGAAGATGGTGGAGCAGAGCAGTTTTAATATAGTCTGGAAAGGAACTAGAGGTCAGGGAGACTTTAACAATAGACACAATGTTGGGGCCAACAGTAGACCTCTGAGTAGTCTAGTAGGGACCACGTCTAAGGGGCAGGTCTTCATGGTGAGCTACAGTGTCAAGGAGAGACTCAAATGAGGAAAAGGGAGCAGTAGACTGTCTCAGAATAGTTGCCTTGAAGTGCCCCCTGACCAGAAATACTGGTGTGGGTTGGCTACTGTCAATCTGGGATTCAATATTTGTCTATATTTTCTGTAAAGAATCGCGAAAACTGTTCAAATAGATCTGCGGATCGATAATATCACTATTAGAGGGGCACCAACAACACGATCAATTGTTTTAAAACAGAATGTTCAAGTTGTGTCCGTTTTCTGGGATCAAGGTTGAGGCGTAGTCCGCAACGTTGTGATTTCTCATCATATCCTCATAGAATAATTGACGTTTGCAGGCCTTCCGTTTACGTTCAGCCTTTCATAAGTTCACGTTTAAAAGCCCAAATGTGGTCATTTAACCAAGGTGAGACTTTAATACATCTAGAAGAAAAGAAACGCACACCTATTTAGGCGAGGTGCTGGCTAGCGGAGTAGAAAACTTGAAAATAAAAGAGAGCCGCACACTCTAGGAGCTCATATGCAAAAACAGATGCAAAAATGTAATTACCAACGTTTCGACAGCCAAACTGTCTTCATCAGGGTATCAGAGACTTTAAAACATGACGTAAAAGCCTTAAAACGGAAATTGTGAACAGTGGGGCAGGACGACAGATGTTTACTTTGTCAGATCGAGGATTCGATCCAGCAACTTTTCGGTTACCGATCAAGTTCAAACAACGCGGCGATTACTCTGTGCAATAATCAATTTCTTATCTTTATAACAATGGGTGTACATCTTGATATGTAAATATTTCAACTTACCCCTCATTCGCTCACTTGCTGTGGTACAGCAACAGTTGCCGAAGACTAAAAATCTCCCCACCATCACCATCTGAAGGCTCGTCATCAGTGCTTAATTTGAGCCGGATCTTCTCCGTTTTGGACTGTTTTGTTCCGGAGCCTATTTGGTTTGAGCAACATTGTAACTTATGTGTGAGGCCAACCCTTGGCTGTGTGAGAAGCGCGCCAGTATATCTCGCAAAACAAAAATGAGATCCACTTTCTATGATCTCTCTCCCTCTCTCTGCTCTGATAGATATCAGCCTGCAACTCTCATCTCTCCAGCGTTGCACTTCGTCATTTATTTCCTAATAGAATCGCGAGAAGGTTTCTGAGGGAACTGCATCACCACTGATAAATGTAAATACATTTGCCAAAGTTATATAATTACTGCTCTCTGTTCAGAAATAATTCAGAATAGCCTACTACACCACGACAAGGCTTTTTTTTTTTAAATAGCGTAGCTGTGGATTGTAGCCCATTAACAAGGAACAGACTTAGGTCGGGAACGCTGTTCCTTGTTATTGGGCTACAATCCATTGTTTTACAAAGTGAAACAAGAGAGAGGGAGGCTTTTGGCGCATCAGCCATCACAAGCGAGTTAGCTGCGCGTCAGTGAAACTGGAAAGCATTTTTAGGACAAAGCGGTTTCGATGCCAGCTTCACTTAAGCAGTCTGGATTGCCAGCTTCAGTTCAGTGGTCTCGATGCCAGCTTCAGTCCAGCGGTCTCGATGCCAGCCAGCTTCAGTTCAGCGGTCTCGATGCCAGCTTCAGTCCAACGGTCTCGATGCCAGCTTCAGCTAAGAGGTCTCGATGCCAGCTTCAGTTAAGTGGTCTGGATGCCAGCTTCAGTCCAGCGGTCTCGATGCAAGCTTCAGTTCAGCGGTCTTGATGCCAGCTTCAGGCCAGCGGTCTCAATGCCAGCTTCAGTTAAGCGGTCTTGATGCCAGCTTCAGTTAAGAGGTCTCGATGCAAGCTTCAGTTAAGCGTTCTCGATGCCAGCTTCAGTTAAGTGGTCTCGATGCAAGCTTCAGTCCAGCGGTCTCAATGCCAGCTTCAGTTCAGCGGTCTCGATGCCAGCTTCAGTCCAGTGGACTCGATGCCAGCTTCAGTCCAGCGGTCTCGATGCCAGCTTCAGTCCAGTGGACTCGATGCCAGCTTCAGTCCAGTGGACTCGATGCCAGCTTCAGTCCAGTGGACTCGATGCCAGCTTCAGATCAGCGGTCTCGATGCCAGCTTCAGTTAAGTGGTCTCGATGCAAGCTTCAGTTAAGCGGTCTGGATGCCAGCTTCAGTCCAGCGGTCTCGATGCCAGCTTCAGTTAAGCGGTCTGGATGCCAGCTTCAGTCCAGCGGTCTCGATGCAAGCTTCAGTTCAGCGGTCTTGATTCCAGCTTCAGTCCAGCGGTCTCGATGCCAGCCAGCTTCAGTTCAGCTGTCTCGATGCCAGCTTCAGTCCAGCGGTCTCGATGCCAGCTTCAGTTAAGCTGTCTGGATGCCAGCTTCAGTCCATCAGTCTCGATGCAAGCTTCAGTTAATCGGTCTGGATGCCAGCTTCAGTCCAGCGGTCTCGATGCAAGCTTCAGTTAAGCGGTCTGGATGCCAGCTTCAGTCCAGCGGTCTCGATGCAAGCTTCAGTTCAGCGGTCTTGATTCCAGCTTCAGTCCAGCGGTCTCGATGCCAGCCAGCTTCAGTTCAGCTGTCTCGATGCCAGCTTCAGTTAAGAGGTCTCAATGCAAGCTTCAGTTAAGCGTTCTCGATGCCAGCTTCAGTTCAGTGGTCTCGATGCCAGCTTCAGTTCAGCGGTCTCGATGCCAGCTTCAGTTCAGCGGTCTGGATGCCAGCTTCAGTCCAGCGGTCTCGATGCCAGCCAGCTTCTGTTCAGCTGTCTCGATGCCAGCTTCAGTTAAGCAGTCTCGATGCCAGCTTCAGTTAAGAGGTCTCGATGCAAGCTTCAGTTAAGCGTTCTCGATGCCAGCTTCAGTTCAGTGGTCTCGATGCCAGCTTCAGTTCAGCGGTCTCGATGCCAGCTTCAGTTCAGCGGTCTCGATGCCAGCTTCAGTCCAGCGGTCTCAATGCCAGCTTCAGTTAAGAGGTCTCAATGCCAGCTTCAGTTCAGTGGTCTCGATGCCAGCTTCAGTTAAGCAGTCTCGATGCCAGCTTCAGTTAAGAGGTCTCGATGCAAGCTTCAGTTAAGCGTTCTCGATGCCAGCTTCAGTTCAGTGGTCTCGATGCCAGCTTCAGTTCAGCGGTCTTGATGCCAGCTTCAGTCCAGTGGTCTCGATGCCAGCTTCAGTTCAGCGGTCTTGATGCCAGCTTCAGTCCAGTGGTCTCGATGCAAGCTTCAGTTAAGAGGTCTCGATGCCAGCTTCAGTTCAGCGGTCTCGATGCCAGCTTCAGTCAACTGGTCTCGATTGAACTGTCTATATTGTATCTGTCGCTATGTCACTAGCGTTAGATACTAACCTATCCACAGATCTAGGATCAGATTTCCCAAACCTTGCTCCTACCCATTTTTACATTTTAGTAATTTTGTAGATGCTGTTATCTAGAGCGTCGTATAGTTAGTGCATTCGTGTAACGAAGTAAAAACATTTTTCCTCAAAGTAGCTATCAGCAAAGTCGGCGCTAATACGGGGAAAAGTCACGCCCGAGTGTTTGTTCACGAATTGTACATTGATTTGATATTATGCATAAGGATTAGATTACTAACCTCTCTCTCTGTGTGTGTGTGTGTGTGTGTGTGTGTGTGTGTGTGTGTGTGTTTGCCTTTAAATAAACAGTGTCCATCCACTAGATGGAGGCAGCGAGCTGCTATGAACGTTATCCTCCATCTCTCCCTTTGAGGCACATGTTGCCTTCAACGACAGATCTGAGATCAGATTTCATTATCTATATTCCTAATTATGGGCATGGAATGTAACCATCCAACCAACCATCCAGGGTAATCTACACCGCTCTGATATTAACCCTTTTGTTTCCTCATGTCTCTCAGGACATTATTGTTGAACCTTTTCCACCTGCACCTCGATTAATTGTATAACGGGTAAAGATGAACAGGACATAAAATAATAATTGATTTAGTAGTTTAAAAAAAAAAATCGTTACATTCAGTACATTCAAATCAATAAAAAATAAAAGTACAAAATAATGTCACAGTGAAATATACATACAGTACAAAATAATGTCACAGTGAAATATACATACAGTACAAAATAATGTCACAGTGAAATATACATACAGTACAAAATAAATGTTTGTGTCTGCAATGTTACTTTAGAGTGCCCTACTTTTAGCCAGGAAATCCTAAGGTGGATCGGGTGTCATTCAGTGAACTGATGTTCAGTGGTGTAAAGTACTAAAGTAAAAATACTTTAAAGTACTACTTAAGTAAAAATACTTTAAAGTACTACTTAAGTAAAAAATACTTTAAAGTACTACTTAAGTAAATAGACTTTAAAGTACTACTTAAGTAAAAAGACTTTAAAGTACTACTTAAGTAAAAAATACTTTAAAGTACTACTTAAGTAGTTTTAATGGAGTATCTGTACTCTATATTTGACAACTTTTACTTCACTACATTCCGAAAGAAAATAATGTACTTTTTATTGCATACATATTCCCTGACAACCCAAAGTACTAGTTACATTTTCAATGCTTAGAGGGACAGGAAAATGGTCCAATTCATGCACTTATCAAGAGAACATCCCTGGTCGTCCCTACTGCCTCTGATCTGGAGGACTCACTAAACAGAGAACATCCCTGGTCATCCCTACTGCCTCTGATCTGGAGGACCCACTAAACAGAGAACATCCCTGGTCATCCCTACTGCCTCTGATCTGGAAGACTCACTAAACAGAGAACATCCCTGGTCATCCCTACTGCCTCTGATCTGGAGGACTCACTAAACAGAGAACATCCCTGGTCGTCCCTACTGCCTCTGATCTGGAGGACTCACTAAACAGAGAACATCCCTGGTCGTCCCTACTGCCTCTGATCTGGAGGACCCACTAAACAGAGAACATCCCTGGTCATCACTACTGCCTCTGATCTGGAGGACTCACTAAACAGAGAAGATCCCTGGTCATCCCTACTGCCTCTGATCTGGAGGACTCACTAAAAACAAATGCTTTGTTTGAGGCCGGACTTGAACCCGACCGAACATCTCTGGAGAGACTTGAAAATAGCTGTGCAGCGACGCTCCCCATCCAACCTGACAGAGATTGAGAGGAT
The DNA here is from genome assembly GCF_018296145.1 of Oncorhynchus tshawytscha. Taxonomy (NCBI): domain Eukaryota; kingdom Metazoa; phylum Chordata; class Actinopteri; order Salmoniformes; family Salmonidae; genus Oncorhynchus; species Oncorhynchus tshawytscha. Next base: position 47,846,041 of record NC_056458.1, on the reverse strand, counting down.
CTGCAGAGAATAATGGGAGAAACTCCACAAATACAGGTGTGCCAAGCTTGTAGCGTCATACCCAATAAGACTTGTAATCCCTGCCAAAGGTGCTTCAACAAAGGACTGAGTAAAGGGTCTGAATACTTATGTAAATTTGATATTTCAGGTTTTTTTTCATACATTTGAAAAAATGTCTAAATAGCTGTTTTTGCTTTGTCATTATGTGGTATTGTGATGTCATTATGTGGTATTGTGATGTCATTATGTGGTATTGTGATGTCATTATGTGGTATTGGGATGTCATTATGTGGTATTGTGATGTCATGTCGTATTGTGATGTCATGTGGTATTGTGATGTCATTATGTGGTATTGGGATGTCATTATGTGGTATTGTAATGTCATTATGTGGTATTGTGATGTCATTATGTGGTATTGTGTGTAGATTGATGAGAAAGAAAAAATGATTTAATCCATTTTTAGAATAAGGCTGTAACGTAAGAAATTGGGGAAAAAGTTGGCCGCCCTTTTGCTCTGATCCAACTTTATGACTACTTTGTCATTTAATGTTACTCTATTTTCATGCTATTATTTTCTTACAACCAACAAGAACTTTTGATCAGTAGATCGATAGTTATTAAACCCGGTAGATCGGTAGTTATTAAAACCGGTCACCTCTTCCCTCCTTTCTACTGGCCAATGTACAGTCACTCAATAATAAGATGGATAACTTCTGATCGGTGATCTGCTACCAACGGGACTCTCAAAACTGCAATATTCTTTGCTTTTCAGAAACACGGCTCTTGGACAAGATACCCCCACACGACTATCCAACTCGATGGATTCTCCATTCACCGGGTGGACAGGACAGTGGAGTCAGGGAAATTGAAGGGGGGAGGAGTTTGTCTCTTCATCAACTCCAACTGTTGTTCTAACTCCAGCACGGTGGAAGTGTCGACCCGCTGCTGACCCGTCTTAGAATACCTGATGGTCAAATGCCGACCCTTCTACCTCCCGAGGGAGCTTTCAGCAGTTATCGTGACTGTTGTTATACATTTCACCTGAGGACAAGTGAAATAACAAGCTGGTGCTTAACGAACTGCACAAGGCTATTAACAAGCGAGAAAACCTACATCCAGAGGCTGCCTTTCTGATTGTCAGAGATTTTAATTTGGCGTCACTAAGACACATGATGCTCAACTTCCATCAACATGTCTCCAATGCCACTAGAGGCGAAAAAGTCCTAGACCACTTCTATTCTGACCACAAGCAAGCATAAAGGCCCTCCCTCTTCCGCCATTCAGCAAATCAGATCATGACTCGGTACTCTTGCTTCCTGTTTACAAGCAGAAGCTCCATTTAGAAATGGTCTCTAGAATCAGAGGTTATGCTACAGGACTGCTTTGCTTTGCGCTGATTGGAATATGTTTCGAGACTCCCCGGATAACATTGACGAGCTAACCACCTCCGTCACCGACTTCATAAAAAAAACAATTATCGGCTACGTTGTCCCAATGGTGAGGGTTCGCTGCTTCCCCAATCAGAAGTCCTGGATTAACACAGAGGTTGGCACTAAACTAAAGAAAAGGGCTACCGCACACACAACTATTGTAAACAACCCTGAGTTTACGGCCGAAGACAGGAATAAGTACAAGAAGTCCCGCTATGACTGCTGCAGAGTTAACAAACGAGTAAAAGGACAATATAGTGGAATCACACTACACCCGCTCCAACGCTCGCCAAATGTGGCAGGGACTACATTCCATTACGGATTACAAAGGAAGACCCAACCGTGATCTGCCTAACAGTGCCTCTTCCAGACGAATTCAATGCATTTTTATGCACGCTTTGAAAACAACAACATCAAGCCAGTGTGAGGGCCGTCACCGACCCAGAGGATTGGGTGATCTCACTCTCTGAGGCCGACGTGAGAAGGGTCTTTAATAAGGTCAACACCGGCAAGGCCGAGGGCCCTGACGGTATTCCAGGGCACATTCTCAGAGTAGGTGGCAGGTATATTCACAGTAATTTTCAACCTCTCCATCTCCCAGTCTGTAATCCCCACGTGTGTTAAGTTGACTACCATAATTTGTGTTCCCAAGAACTCTTAAGGTTTCATGCCACAATGACTACCGCCCTGTAGCACTCACTTCTGTAATCATGAAGGGCTTTGAGAGGCTGGTTATGGCACACATTAACTCTATCATCCCAGACACACTAGACCCACTCGAATTTGCATACCGCCCCTCAGATCCATAGATGACGCAATCTCAATTGCTCTCCACACTGCCCTCACCCACCTAGATAAGAGGAATACCTATGTGAGAATGCTGTTCATTGACTACAGCTCAGCCTTCAACAGCATTGTCCCCTCCAAACTCATCACCAAGCGTAGGACTGGGTCTGAACACCTCCCTCTGCAACTGGACCCTGGACATCTTGATGGACCGACCCCAGGTAGGGAGGCAACATCACCTCCTCCACGTACCCTTAACACAGGGGTTTCTGCTTACTCCCCTCCTGTACTCCCTGTTCACCCATGACTGCACGACTCCAACACCATTATCAAGTTCGCTGATGACTTGACGGTGGTAGGACTGATCACTGGCGATGATGAGTCAGCCTACAGGGAGGAGGTCAGAGTGATGCTGGAGCAACAACCTCTCCCCCAATGTCAGCAAGAAAGGGTTCCTCTGTCAGTGTTCTTTTGTCCATCTTAATCTTTTATTTTGATTGGCCAGTCTGAGTTTTGGCTTTTTCTTTGCAACTCTGCCTGACATTGAGACTGGTGTTTTGCGGGTACTATTTAATGAAGCTGTCAGTTGAGGACTTGTAAAGCATCTGTTTCTCAAACTAGACACTCTAATGTACTTGTCCTCTTGCTCGGTTGTGCACCAGGGCCTCCCACTCCTCTTTCTATTCTGGTTAGAGCCAGTTTGCTCTGTTCGGTGAAGGGAGTAGTACACAGCGTTGTACGAGATCTTCAGATTCTTGGCAATTTCTCGCATGGAATAGCCATCATTTCTCAGAACAAGAATAAACTGATTTCAGAAGAAAGTTATTTGTTTCTGGCCATTTTGAGCCTGTAAGAGAACCCACAAATGCTGATGCTCCAGATACTCAACTAGTCTAAAGAAGGGCAGTTTTATTGCTTCTTTAATCAGGACAAAAGTTTTCAGCTGTGCTAACATAATTGCAAACGGTTTTTCTAATGTTGTACGACTATGTAGATATTCCATAAAAAAACTACAGCTACAATCGTCATTTACAACATTACCAATGTCTACACTGTATTTCTGATCAATTTGATGTTATTTTTTTTATTTTAATGGACAAAGAATTTGCTTTTCTTTCAAAAACAAGGACATTTCTAAGTGACCCCAAACTTTTGAACGATAGTGGATATATATATGCATCTCCTTTTCGTTGAAAGATGGTACAAGCCGGCTGTTCCGACCACGATCAAACTCTGTTGACGTTTCAGGATGGTCTGACTGGTTTCATGATGGTCTGACTGGATTCATGATGGTATGACTGGATTCAGGATGGTCTGACTGGATTCATGATGGTCTGACTGGATTCAGGATGGTCTGACTGGATTCATGATGGTCTGACTGGATTCAGGATGGTCTGACTGGATTCAGGATGGTCTGACTGGATTCAGGATGGTCTGACAGGATTCAGGATGGCCTGACTGGATTCAGGATGGTCTGACTGGATTCAGGATGGTCTGACTGGATTCAGGATGGTCTGACTGGATTCAGGATGGTCTGACAGGATTCAGGATGGCCTGACTGGATTCATGATGGTATGACTGGATTCAGGATGGTCTGACTGGATTCAGGATGGTCTGACTGGATTCAGGATGGTCTGACTGGATTCAGGATGGTCTGACTGGATTCAGGATGGTCTGACTGGATTCAGGATGGTCTGACTGGATTCAGGATGGTCTGACTGGATTCAGGATGGTCTGACTGGATTCAGGATGGTCTGACTGGATTCAGGATGGTCTGACTGGATTCAGGATGGTCTGACTGGATTCAGAGTGCTTCCAGATCTGTCTCTTTCAATCGAATGGCATGCGCACATTGATCTTGTTCTAGTCTGGCTACACGTTCTTCTTGATCTTGTTCTAGTCTGGCTACACATTCTTCTTGATCTTGTTCTAGTCTGGCTACACATTCTTCTTGATCTTGTTCTAGTCTGGCTACACATTCTTCTTGATCTTGCTCTAGTCTGGCTACACATTCTTCTTGATCTTGTTCTAGTCTGGCTACACATTCTTCTTGATCTTGTTCTAGTCTGGCTACACATTCTTCTTGATCTTGTTCTAGTCTGGCTACACATTCTTCTTGATCTTGTTCTAGTCTGGCTACACATTCTTCTTGATCTTGTTCTAGTCTGGCTACACATTCTTCTTGATCTTGTTCTAGTCTGGCTACACATTCTTCTTGATCTTGTTCTAGTCTGGCTACATGTTCTTCTTGATCTTGTTATAGTCTGGCTACACATTCTTCTTGATCTTGTTCTAGTCTGGCTACACATTCTTCTTGATCTTGTTCTAGTCTGGCTACATGTTCTTCTTGATCTTGTTCTAGTCTGGCTACACATTCTTCTTGATCTTGTTCTAGTCTGGCTACATGTTCTTATTGTTCTAGTCTGGCTGCATGTTCTCTCCACTCATCATCTCCTCCCTGCACATTTTCGGACAGGAAGATCAGGTCATTCCTGATAGGATGAAATTGGAGCTCCTCCCCCTGTTCCAGGAGCCTCAGGAGCTGACTCATCCTGGTGGCCATTTTGTGCCCGCGGCCTTAGCACACAGACAGACCTACCAGGAGTTTCTCAAGAGGTTTCATTAATAAGGGAAGGAGATGCATGGAAACTTTCCTAGAGGTTTCAGAGGAAAATGGCTGAAAATGAAAAGCTGAACTTCATGTTGATGGAGCTCAAGTTAAACACACTTATCTTATGTATCCAGAAATGGTTTTTGCTAAAAAGACAAGATTGTAAAGCATCTTACATTTTCATGCAATGTTAAGAACCCAAAGAGCTTTTCAGCGTTTGAGTTAGATACTAGGCTACGTTAGGGAAAACATTGAAATATCACTGTCATTCTCAGGGCAGGGAGGGGAGGGGAGGGGAGGGGGGTTGTTAAATAATACGTTGAAATGTTGTGTTTGACTCCATGACAAGAATGTTGTGAATTGTTGCCACGTATCCTGCCATCAATCACCAAAATGTAGATTTGGTGGAAGCATGAAGACTCATTGATGCAGCTCTGTGAACTTCTGCTTCAGTACAGACAAAACAGAGTATAGTGTCTCGTATCTGGCACTGATATACAACTTTTCTTTCTCTGCGTGTTTGTGTGTTTGTGGGAAGAGGGCAAGAACTCAGTGTTCTTTCGTAGTGGAATCTTCCACGTGTTAGAATGTATTGCTTCCAGATGAGAATCTCAATCCGTCCTCTTTTTCCTTACCCGTCCTCTCTTTTTTTATTCTCTCTCTCTCTCTCTTTCCCTCTCCCTGCTTTCAAATGACAGTGTTCCAGTAGCCTGTACCTCCGTTACCCTCTCTCTCTTCCTCTCTTCCTCCCCCATCTCTCTCTCCCCAAACTCTATCTCTCTCTTTCTCCCTGTCTCTCTATCTCTCTCTTCTCTCCCCACTCTCTCTCCTTTTCCTACTCTGAATCTGTCTCTCTCTCTCCCTAACTATCTCTCCCCCTCTCTTCCTACTCTGACCCTGTCTCTCTCTCTCTCTCTTCCTAACTATCTCTCCCCCTCTCTTCCTATTCTGACCCTGTCTCTCTCTCTCCCTGACTATCTCTCCCCCTCTCTTCCTACTCTGACACTGTCTCTCTCTCTCTCCCTAACTCTCTCCCCCTCTCCATCCTACTCTGACCCTCTCTCCCTCCCTCTCTCTTCCTACTCTGACCCTGTCTCTTTCTCCCTCCCTCCTTCCCCCCTCCCTCCCCCTCCCCATGTCTCCCCCTCCCTCCCCCTCCCTCCCTCCCTCCCTCCCTCCACCTCCCCCCTCCCTCCCTCCCCCTCCCTCCCTCCCTCCCTCCCTCCCTCCACCTCTCCCCCCTCCCCCCTCCCTCCCCCCCTCCCCCTCCCTCCACCCCTCCCCCCTCCCTCCCTCCCCCTCTCCCTCCCTCCCTCCCTCCCTCCACCTCCCTCCCCCCTCCCTCCTTCCCTGACCCTGGCCTGTGCGTCATGTCTGCTATATGTGTGATGATGTAATACAGGAATGTAAATGTTTTTGCTTTGGTACTCTTGAGTGTTGACTGTCTGGGTTGTGAGTAGGGCTGGGGGATTGCCAGGGACCTCACACTACAATACGACCTCACAATTCAATACAACATGACCTCACAATACAATATTATCATTGATACTTGGGTGCTGATAGGATATGTATTGTATTGTGATTCTCATCATTCTATATGTTTTGCAGTTCAATGCTGAAAACAAAATGGCTCCGTTTTAAAAAATAAGATGGAAAACAAGCTAAAGTACGAAGGAAAAAAACAGTTTTGGTGCAGGAACAGCCAACTAGCATAATATTGTCATATTGTCAAAACGATATGTCATATCGTTAAAACTGTGTAAAATATATATATATAATTAAATCACTAGTTCTGAGTCTTTATGGTGTTTGTGTGGTTGTGAATACATCAAATGTTATTGGTCGCATGGTTTATTTTGGTGTGTGTTTGGCTGTGTTTACAGAGGCATTCCAGAATCCCAGAAATGTTCCATACGCCCCAAAAAAGCTCATTTCTCTACAAATGCTGTGCCCAAATTTGTTTACATCCCTGTTATTGAACATTTCTCCTTTGTCTTGATAATCCATCCACCTGACAGGTGTGGCATATCAAAAAGCTGATTAATCAGCATATTCATTACAGAGGTGCACCTTGTGCTGGGGACATTAAAAGGCCACTCTAAAATGTGCAGTTTTTTGTCACACAAACACAATACCACAGATGATGTCAAGTTTTGAGGGAGCGTGGAATTGTCACGCTGACTGCAGGAATGTCCACCAAAGCTGTTGCCAGAGATTTGAATGTTAATTTCTCTACCATAAGCCGCCTCCAATGTTGTTTTACAGAATTTGGAAGTACGTGCAACTGGCCTCACAACCGCAGACAGCGTGAATGGCGTCGTGGGCGAGCGGTTTGCTGATGTCAACGTTGTGAACAGAGTGCCCCATGGTGGCGGTGGGGTTATTGTATGGGACAGGCATAAGCTACGGACAAAGAACACAATTGCATTTTATCTATGGCAATTTGAATGCACAGAGATACTGTGAAGAGATCCCCGAGGCCCATTCATCCACCGTCATCACTTAATGTTTCAGCATGATATGCATGACGACGCAAGAATCTGTACACAACATGTCACCCATTGAGCATGTTCGGGATGCTCTGGATCGACGTGTATGACAGCGTGTTCCAGTTCCCGTCAAAAATCCAGCATCTTTGAATACAGCCGTTGAAGAGGAGTGGGGACAAAATTCCACAGGCCACAATCAACAGCTGGACCAACTCTATGCGAAGGAGATGTGTCACGCTGCATGAAGGCAAATGGTGGTCACACCAGATACTGACTGGTTTTCTGATCCACGCCCCTACCTTTTTAAAAAGATATCCGTGATCAACAGATCTGTATTCCCATAGATTATCCTAGTGAATGTATTTTAATGGACTGATTTCCTTATATGAACTGTAACTCAGTCAAATCTGAGAAATTGTTGCATGTTGGGTTTATATTTTTGTTCAGTGTAGGTTTGATTTACTTTGGTGTTTGTGTTCCTCTGGTTGCCCGTTTCTTATCGTTACAGGTCACACATTTTGCTGCGATGATTGCACACTGCGGTTCACCTAACACATACGGAAGCTTCAATATTAGATTTCTGTATTTTTTAAATTCTCTCTCTTTATCTTTTCTTTCTCTCTCTCTCTCTCTCTCTCTCTCTCTCTCTCTCTCTCTCTCTCTCTCTGTCTGTCTGTCTGTCTGTCTGTCTGTCTGTCTGTCTGTCTGTCTGTCTGTCTCTCTGTCTGCCCTTATCTGACTAGCTGTCTGTCTGTCTATCTCTTTCTGTCTGCCTGACTAGCGTTCTGTCTGTCTGTCTGTCTCTCTCTCTGTCTGCCCTTATCTGACTAGTTGTCTGTTTGTCTGTAGTTATTGTCTCTATCTTTCCCCTCCTGTCCTCCCCTGTGTCCCTTCGTTCCCTCCTAGACCTTAGCATGCACACACACACACACACACACACACACACACACACACACACACACACACACACACACACACACACACACACACACACACACACACACATACACACACACATACACACACACACACACACACACACACACATATAGACCCACACACACACACATGTACACACACACACACATATATACACACACACATACACACACACACACACACACACACACACACACACACACACACACACACACACACACATACACACACACACACACACACACACACACATGTACACACACACACACATATATACACACACACACACACACACACACACACATACACACACATGGTTTTGATAACAAGGAGAGGAATGGAGAGAGAGGGACACAGAAAAAGAAAAACAGAGAGTCGTGTTGCCAGTAAGTTTTACAACAGAGCTGTGACTCTCTGCTTTGGAATATGTTCCTCTATTGCACAACAACCGAGAAATAACAGAGGGAGGGAGAAGGGGGGGGTCTCTCTCTGTCTCTCTCTCTCAGGTTCTGAAAGCAGTATGTTTAGTATGTTTGGCAGGGAGGGAGAAGGCAGGAGGTGTGTCAGACCGACATGCTGTATTTTGATTCTAGAAGCCTTGTTGTCACGGGAGACGCTATAGAGGGACCTACTAAAACAGAGAGAGTGTGTGTATAAAAAAGGTCCTTCAACTCGAAACTGCCTGAAGACGCAGGATACCGGCCAGGTACTACTACTACTGCTACTGCTACTAATACAGACTACTGCTACTGCTATTGCTACTACTACAGACTACTGCTACTGCTACAGCTACTAATACAGACTACTACTACTGCTACTAATACAGACTACTGCTACTGCTATTGCTACTACTACAGACTACTGCTACTGCTACAGCTACTAATACAGACTACTACTACTGCTACTAATACAGACTACTGCTACTGCTACAGCTACTAATACAGACTAGTGCTACTGCTACCGCTACTAATACAGACTACTACTACTGCTACTAATACAGACTACTGCTATTGCTACTACTACAGACTACTGCTACTGCTATTGCTACTAATACAGACTACTACTACTGCACCTAATACAGACTACTACTACTGCTACTAATACAGACTACTACTACTGCTACTAATACAGACTACTGCTATTGCTACTAATACAGACTACTGCTACTGCTACAGCTACTAATACAGACTACTACTACTGCTACTAATACAGACTAGTGCTACTACTACTGCTATGACTACAGACTACTGCTACTAATACAGACTACTACTACTGCTACTACTACAGACTACTGCTACTACTACAGACTACTACTACTACTACTACTGCTACTAATACAGACTACTGCTATTGCTACAGCTACTAATACAGACTACTACTACTGCTACTAATACAGACTACTACTACTGCTACTACTACTAATACAGACTACTGCTATTGCTACAGCTACTAATACAGACTACTACTACTGCTACTAATACAGACTACTGCTACTGCTACAGCTACTAATACAGACTACTACTACTGCTACTAATACAGACTACTGCTACTAACTACAGACTACTGCTACTACTACAGCTACTAATACAGACTACTACTACTGCTACTAATACAGACTACTGCTATTGCTACTAATACAGACTACTGCTACTACTACAGCTACTAATACAGACTACTACTATTGCTACTAATACAGACTACTGCTATTGCTACTAATACAGACTAGTGCTACTACAGCTACTAATACAGACTACTACTACTGCTACTAATACAGACTACTACTACTACTGCTACTACTACAGACTACTGCTACTACTACAGACTACTGCTACTACAGCTACTACTACAGACTACTACTACTACTAATACAGACTACTGGTATTACTACTACTACAGACTACTGCTACTGCTACTAATACAGACTAGTGCTACTACTACTGCTATGACTACAGACTACTGCTACTAATACAGACTACTACTACTGCTACTACTACAGACTACTACTACTGCTACTACTACAGACTACTGCTATTACTACTGCTACTAATACAGACTACTACTACTGCTACTACTACTAATACAGACTACTACTACTACTGCTACTACTACCGCTACTACTACAGACTACTGCTATTACTACTGCTACTACTACAGACTACTGCTATTACTACTGCTACTAATACAGACTACTACTACTGCTACTATACTAATACAGACTACTACTACTACTGCTACTACTACTGCTACTACTACAGACTACTGCTATTACTACAGACTACTGACTATTACTACTGCTACTAATACAGACTACTACTACTGCTACTAATACAGACTACTGCTACTAATACTACTGCTATTAATACAGACTACTACTACTAATACTGCTACTAATACAGACTACTGCTACTACTACTAATACAGACTACTACTACTAATACTGCAACTAATACAGACTGCTGCTACTGCTACTGCTACTAATACAGACTACTACTACTGCTACTAATACAGACTACTGCTACTGCTACAGCTACTAATACAGACTACTACTGCTACGAATACAGACTACTGCTACTAATACTACTGCTATTAATACAGACTACTACTACTACTACTGCTACTAATACAGACTACTACTACTACTACTGCTACTAATACTACTGCTATTAATACAGACTACTACTACTAATACTGCTACTAATACAGACTACTACTACTGCTACTAATACAGACTACTGCTACTAATACTACTGCTATTAATACAGACTACTACTACTACTACTGCAACTAATACAGACTGCTGCTACTGCTACTGCTACTAATACAGACTACTACTACTGCTACTAATACAGACTACTGCTACTGCTACAGCTACTAATACAGACTACTACTGCTACTAATACAGACTAGTGCTACTACTACTGCTACAGCTACTAATACAGACTACTGCTATTACTACTGCTACTAATACAGACTAGTGCTACTACTACTGCAACTAATACAGACTGCTACTACTGCTACTAATACAGACTACTGCTACTACTACTGCTACTAATACAGACCAGTGCTACTACTACTGCTACTACTACAGACTACTGCTACTACTACTGCTACTAATACAGACTACTGCTACAGCTACTAATACAGACTACTGCTATTACTACTGCTACTAATACAGACTAGTGCTACTACTACTGCAACTAATACAGACTACTGCTATTACTACTGCTACTAATACAGACTAGTGCTACTACTACTGCAACTAATACAGACTACTGCTACAGCTACTAATACAGACTACTACTACTGCTACTAATACAGACTAGTGCTACTGCTACTAATACAGACTACTGCTATTACTACTGCTACTAATACAGACTAGTGCTACTACTATTGCTACTAATACAGACTACTGCTACTGCTACTAATACAGACTGCTGCTACTACTACTGCTACTAATACAGACTACTGCTACTGCTACTAATACAGACTACTGCCATTACTACTGCTACTAATACAGACTAGTGCTACTACTATTGCTACTAATACAGACTGCTGCTACTAATACAGACTACTGCTACTAATACAGACTACTGATATTACTACTGCTACCAATACAGACTAATACTATGGGACTAATACCAGACTGCATCAGACTCCGTGTGGATTTGATCTCCCGAACTAAAACATATTTCATCATCTTCTCCACAGCTCTCTGCTACCATCATCATCATCTTCACCACCATCATCACCACCATCATCATCACCACCACCATCACCACCATCATCATCACCATCAGCACCATCATCATCATCATCATTATCATCATCATCATCATACCATCACCACCACCACCATCCTCACCATCATCAGCACCATCATCATCATCACCACCACCATCCTCACCATCATCATCACTACCATCATCACCTGCCTGCCTGCCTGCCCGCCTGCCCGTCTGCCCGCCTGCCTGCCTGCCCGCCTGCCTGCCTTCCTTCCTGCCTGCCTGCCTGCCTGCCTGCCCGCCTGCAGTGACATAATCATCTGACACATCGTTCTCTTTACAAACAAAGAGAGAGGGAGGGTGATGAATGGAGAGAGGGGGGTGATGAATGGAGGGAGTGAGGGGTGATGAATGGAGGGAGAGGGGGGGTGATGAATGGAGAGAGAGGGGGGGGTGATGAATGGAATGGAATGGAGGGAGTGAGGGGTGATGAATGGAGGGAGAGGGGGGTGATGAATGGAGAGAGAGGGGGGTGATAAAGGGAGAGGGGGGTGATGAATGGAGAGAGGGGGTGATGAAGGGAGAGATGGGTGATGAATGGAGAGAGAGGGGGTGATGAATGGAGGGAGAATGGAGGGGTGATGAATGGAGGGAGAGGGGGGTGATGAATGGAGAGAGAGGGAGGGTGATGAATGGAGGGAGTGAGGGGGGTGATGAATGGAGAGAGAGGGGGGGTGATGAATGGAGAGAGAGAGGGGGTGATGAATGGAGGGAGAGGGAGGGTGATGAATGGAGAGAGGGGGGGTGATGAATGGAGGGAGAGGGGGATGTGATGAATGGAGGGAGTGAGGGGGGTGATGAATGGAGGGAGAGGGGGGTGATGAATGGAGAGAGAGGGGGGTGATGAATGGAGGGAGTGAGGGGGTGATGAATGGAGAGAGAGGGGGGTGATGAATGGAGAGAGAGGGGGTGATGAATGGAGAGAGAGGGGGTGATGAATGAAGAGAGAGGGAGGGTGATGAATGGAGAGAGAGAGGGGGTGATGAATGGAGGGAGTGAGGGGGGGGGTGATGAATGGAGGGAGAGGGGGGGTGATGAATGGAGAGAGAGAGGGGGTGATGAATGGAGAGAGGGGGGGATGATGAATGGAGAGAGAGAGGGGGTGATGAAGGGAGAGAGAGAGAGGGGTGATGAATGGAGAGAGAGAGAGAGGTGATGATGAATGGAGAGAGAGGGGGGATGATGAATGGAGAGAGAGGGGGGTGATGAATGGAGAGAGAGAGAGGGGGTGATGAATGGAGAGAGAGAGGGGGGTGATGAAGATGAATGGAGAGAGAGAGGGGGGTGATGAATGGAGAGAGAGAGAGGGGTGATGAATGGAGAGAGAGGGGGTGATGAAGGGAGAGAGAGAGGGGGGGTGATGAATGGAGAGAGAGAGAGAGGGGGATGAAGGGAGAGAGAGAGAGGGGGGGAGGGTGATGAATGGGAGAGAGAGAGAGGGGAGGGTGATGAAGGGAGAGAGAGAGAGGGGGGGTGATGAATGGAGAGAGAGAGAGAGGGAGGGTGATGAAGGGAGAGAGAGAGAGAGGGAGGGTGATGAATGGAGAGAGAGAGAGAGAGGGGAGGGTGATGAATGGAGAGAGAGAGAGAGGGAGGGAGGGTGATGAATGGAGAGAGAGAGAGAGAGGGGAGGGTGATGAATGGAGAGAGAGGGGAGGAAGGGAGGGAGTGAGGGAATACTTCAGAACATGTATCAGGTCACTGTGCTCATTCGATGCTGAACGTCACCAGCTGTGTGTGATTGAACATTCCTTGCGTGTTGTGTTCCTCTGTGTCCATATTGGTGTGGTTTGTGTTTAACTTTATTCTCTCTCTGTCCCTCTCTCCCTCCACCCTCCATGGTTCTCCTGTTTATGTGGACAGTGTGTACTGTGGTTGAAGCCAAAATCTTCATTACTTCTCCCTGTCTGTCATTCTCTGCAAATTTTCTTTCTCTCTCCCTCCTTTCTCTCCCTGACTCTCCCTCCTCTCGCCCTCTTTCCCTCTCCTCTCTCTTCCTTTCTCGAGGGAGGAAGTGGTATGAAGTGGAGGGCAGGTCACATGACTGCTGTCTGATGTCATCGGCGGGTGTCCGTGTTATTGGGCTGAGGGGCCACAGCCGGGGTCTTGGCAGACAGCTCTGTGGTTTGGCCATCCTCACAGGTGCTTGTCTGACTCTGACACATCTGACTGGGGTAAGTATTAGTCATCATCCGGATGGGATGGAGGGAGTAGTGGAAGGAAGGATGGGAGAGTGGAAGGAAGGATGGGAGAGTGGAAGGAAGGATGGGAGAGTGGAAGGAAGGATGGGAGAGTGGAAGGAAGGATGGGAGTAGTGGAAGAGATGAATGGGAGTAGTGGAAGAGATGAATGGGAGAGTGGAAGAAGGATGGGAGAGTGGAAGAGATGAATGGGAGTAGTGGAAGGAAGGATGGGAGAGTGGAAGAGATGAATGGGAGAGTGGAAGGAAGGATGGGAGAGTGGAAGGAAGGATGGGAGAGTGGAAGGAAGGATGGGAGTAGTGGAAGAGATGAATGGGAGTAGTGGAAGGAAGGATGGGAGAGTGGAAGGAAGGATGGGAGAGTGGAAGGAAGGATGGGAGTAGTGGAAGAGATGAATGGGAGTAGTGGGAGAGATGAATGGGAGAGTGGAAGGAAGGATGGGAGAGTGAAAGAGATGAATGGGAGTAGTGGAAGAAGGATGGGAGAGTGGAAGAGATGAATGGGAGTAGTGGAAGGAAGGATGGGAGAGTGGAAGAGATGAATGGGAGAGTGGAAGGAAGGATGGGAGAGTGGAAGGAAGGATGGGAGAGTGGAAGAGATGAATGGGAGTAGTGGGAGAGATGAATGGGAGTAGTGGAAGAGATGAATGGGAGTAGGGGTAGATGCAGGGGTAGATGGAGGGGTAGATGGAGGGGTAGGAAAGAGGGATGGATAGAGGGGTAGGTGGAGGGGTAGATGGAGGGGTAGGAAAGAGGGATGGATGGAGGGGTAGATGGAGGGGTAGATGGAGGGGTAGATGCAGGGGTAGATGGAGGGGTAGATGGAGCGGTAGATGGAGGGGTAGGAAAGAGGGATGGATGGAGGGGTAGATGGAGGGGTAGATGGAGGGGTAGGAAAGAGGGATGGATGGAGGGGTAGATGGAGGGGTAGATGGAGCGGTAGATGGAGGGGTAGATGGAGGGGTAGATGGAGCGGTAGATGGAGGGGTAGATGGAGCAGTAGATGGAGGGGTAGATGGAGCGGTAGATGGAGGGGTAGATGGAGGGGTAGATGGAGGGGTAGAGGAGGGATGGATGGAGGGGTAGATGGAGGGGTAGATGGAGGGGTAGGAGAGAGGGATGGATGGAGGGGTAGATGGAGGGTAGATGGAGCGGTAGGAGAGAGGGATGGATGGAGGGGTAGATGGAGGGGTAGATGGAGCGGTAGATGGAGGGGTAGATGGAGGGTAGGAGAACTTCTGGATGGAGGGGTAGATGGAGGGGTAGATGGAGGGGTAGATGTAGCGGTAGATGGAGGGGTAGGAGAGAGGGATGGATGGAGGGGTAGATGGAGGGGTAGGAGAGAGGGATGCTGACTACACTGACATGTCACCTGTTTAAAAATGACTGTTTTAATCCAACCATTGTCGATTACAGAAGCATTATCGTGTGTGTGTGTTAGCGTGCAGAACTTCTCCTCTCTCTCTCCTTTCCTCTCTTCTCCCCTCTTTACTCTCTCTCAGCCTTAAACAGTAAGAGTTTATGTGCTGTGTTCTCAATCAGCATGTAGGCTCTTACAGTACAAGGATGAAAGAAAACACACATCTCCTCCATCTATCTAGTATGTAACATGTTAAATCTCTCTCTAGTATGTAACTACATGTTAACTCTCTATCTAGTATGTAACATGTTAACTCTCTCTATCTAGTATGTAACATGTTAACTCTCTATCTAGTATGTCACTACATGTTAACTCTCTCTAGTATGTAACTACATGTTAACTCTCTCTAGTATGTAACTACATGTTAACTCTCTATCTAGTATGTAACATGTTAACTCTCTCTATCTAGTATGTAACTACATGTTAACTCTATCTAGTATGTAACTACATGTTAACTCTCTCTATCTAGTATGTAACTACATGTTAACTCTCTATCTAGTATGTAACTACATGTTAACTCTATCTAGTATGTAACTACATGTTAACTCTCTCTATCTAGTATGTAACTACATGTTAACTCTCTATCTAGTATGTAACTACATGTTAACTCTCTCTATCTAGTATGTAACTACATGTTAACTCTCTATCTAGTATGTATCTACATGTTAACTCTCTCTATCTAGTATGTAACTACATGTTAACTCTCTATCTAGTATGTAACTACATGTTAACTCTCTCTATCTAGTATGTAACATGTTAACTCTCTCTCTAGTATGTAACTACATGTTAACTCTCTCTATCTAGTATGTAACTACATGTTAACTCTCTCTAGTATGTAACTACATGTTAACTCTCTATCTAGTATGTAACATGTTAACTCTATCTAGTATGTAACATGTTAACTCTCTCTAGTATGTAACTACATGTTAACTCTCTATCTAGTATGTAACATGTTAATTCTATCTAGTATGTAACTACATGTTAACTCTCTCTATCTAGTATGTAACATGTTAACTCTCTATCTAGTATGTCACTACATGTTAACTCTCTCTAGTATGTAACTACATGTTAACTCTCTCTATCTAGTATGTAACATGTTAACTCTCTATCTAGTATGTAACTACATGTTAACTCTCTCTAGTATGTAACTACATGTTAACTCTCTCTAGTATGTAACTACATGTTAACTCTCTATCTAGTATGTAACTACATGTTAAATCTATCTAGTATGTAACTACATGTTAAATCTATCTAGTATGTAACTACATGTTAAATCTATCTAGTATGTAACTACATGTTAAATCTATCTAGTATGTAACTACATGTTAAATCTATCTAGTATGTAACTACATGTTAACTCTCTCTAGTATGTAACTACATGTTAACTCTCTCTAGTATGTAACTACATGTTAACTCTCTATCTAGTATGTAACATGTTAACTCTCTATCTAGTATGTAACATGTTAACTCGCTCTATCTAGTATGTAACATGTTAACTCTCTATCTAGTATGTAACATGTTAACTCTCTATCTAGTATGTAACATGTTAACTCTCTATCTAGTATGTAACTACATGTTAACTCTCTCTATCTAGTATGTAACTACATGTTAACTCTCTAGTATGTAACATAGTATGTAACTACATGTTAACTCTCTATCTAGTATGTAACTACATGTTAACTCTCTCTATCTAGTATGTAACTACATGTTAACTCTCTATCTAGTATGTAACTACATGTTAACTCTCTATCTAGTATGTAACATGTTAACTCTCTATCTAGTATGTAACTACATGTTAACTCTCTATCTAGTATGTAACATGTTAACTCTCTATCTAGTATGTAACTACATGTTAACTCTCTATCTAGTATGTAACTACATGTTAAATCTCTATCTAGTATGTAACATGTTAACTCTCTATCTAGTATGTAACATGTTAACTCTCTATCTAGTATGTAACTACATGTTAACTCTCTATCTAGTATGTAACATGTTAACTCTCTATCTAGTATGTAACTACATGTTAACTCTCTCTATCTAGTATGTAACATGTTAACTCTCTATCTAGTATGTAACATGTTAACTCTCTATCTAGTATGTAACATGTTAACTCTCTATCTAGTATGTAACATGTTAACTCTCTATCTAGTATGTAACATGTTAACTCTCTATCTAGTATGTAACTACATGTTAACTCTCTCTATCTAGTATGTAACTACATGTTAACTCTCTATCTAGTATGTAACATGTTAACTCTCTATCTAGTATGTAACATGTTAACTCGCTCTATCTAGTATGTAACATGTTAACTCTCTATCTAGTATGTAACTACATGTTAAATCTATCTAGTATGTAACTACATGTTAAATCTATCTAGTATGTAACATGTTAACTCTCTATCTAGTATGTAACATGTTAAATCTCTATCTAGTATGTAACTACATGTTAACTCTCTCTATCTAGTATGTAACTACATGTTAACTCTCTATCTAGTATGTAACATGTTAACTCTCTATCTAGTATGTAACTACATGTTAAATCTCTATCTAGTATGTAACTACATGTTAACTCTCTATCTAGTATGTAACATGTTAACTCTCTATCTAGTATGTAACATGTTAACTCTCTATCTAGTATGTAACATGTTAACTCTCTATCTAGTATGTAACATGTTAACTCTCTCTCTAGTATGTAACTACATGTTAACTCTCTCTATCTAGTATGTAACTACATGTTAACTCTCTATCTAGTATGTAACTACATGTTAACTCTCTCTATCTAGTATGTAACTACATGTTAACTCTCTATCTAGTATGTAACTACATGTTAACTCTCTATCTAGTATGTAACATGTTAACTCTCTATCTAGTATGTAACTACATGTTAACTCTCTCTATCTAGTATGTAACTACATGTTAACTCTCTATCTAGTATGTAACTACATGTTAACTCTCTCTATCTAGTATGTAACTACATGTTAACTCTCTATCTAGTATGTAACTACATGTTAACTCTCTATCTAGTATGTAACTACATGTTAACTCTCTATCTAGTATGTAACATGTTAACTCTCTATCTAGTATGTAACTACATGTTAACTCTCTATCTAGTATGTAACTACATGTTAACTCTCTCTATCTAGTATGTAACTACATGTTAACTCTCTATCTAGTATGTAACTACATGTTAACTCTCTATCTAGTATGTAACTACATGTTAACTCTCTCTATCTAGTATGTAACTACATGTTAACTCTCTCTATCTAGTATGTAACTACATGTTAACTCTCTATCTAGTATGTAACTACATGTTAACTCTCTATCTAGTATGTAACATGTTAACTCTCTATCTAGTATGTAACTACATGTTAACTCTCTCTATCTAGTATGTAACTACATGTTAACTCTCTCTATCTAGTATGTAACTACATGTTAACTCTCTATCTGGTATGTAACTACATGTTAACTCTCTATCTAGTATGTAACATGTTAACTCTCTCTATCTAGTATGTAACTACATGTTAACTCTCTCTATCTAGTATGTAACTGTAACTATCTAGTATGTAACTACATGTAACTCTCTATCTAGTATGTAACTACATGTTAACTCTCTATCTAGTATGTAACTACATGTTAACTCTCTATCTAGTATGTAACTACATGTTAACTCTCTATCTAGTATGTAACTACATGTTAACTCTCTATCTAGTATGTAACTACATGTTAACTCTCTATCTAGTATGTAACTACATGTTAACTCTCTCTATCTAGTATGTAACTACATGTTAACTCTCTATCTAGTATGTAACTACATGTTAACTCTCTATCTAGTATGTAACTACATGTTAACTCTCTCTATCTAGTATGTAACTATGTTACTCTCTATCTAGTATGTAACATGTTAACTCTCTATCTAGTATGTAACATGTTAACTCTCTCTATCTAGTATGTAACATGTTAACTCTCTCTATCTAGTATGTAACTACATGTTAACTCTCTCTATCTAGTATGTAACTACATGTTAACTCTCTCTCTAGTATGTAACTACATGTTAACTCTCTCTCTAGTATGTAACTACATGTTAACTCTCTATCTAGTATGTAACTACATGTTAACTCTCTCTATCTAGTATGTAACATGTTAACTCTCTCTCTAGTATGTAACTACATGTTAACTCTCTCTATCTAGTATGTAACTACATGTTAACTCTCTATCTAGTATGTAACTACATGTTAACTCTCTCTATCTAGTATGTAACATGTTAACTCTCTATCTAGTATGTAACTACATGTTAACTCTCTATCTAGTATGTAACTACATGTTAACTCTCTATCTAGTATGTAACTACATGTTAACTCTCTCTATCTAGTATGTAACATGTTAACTCTCTATCTAGTATGTAACATGTTAACTCTCTATCTAGTATGTAACATGTTAACTCTCTATCTAGTATGTAACATGTTAACTCTCTATCTAGTATGTAACTACATGTTAACTCTCTCTATCTAGTATGTAACTACATGTTAACTCTCTATCTAGTATGTAACATGTTAACTCTCTATCTAGTATGTAACTACATGTTAACTCTCTCTATCTAGTATGTAACTACATGTTAACTCTCTCTAGTATGTAACTACATGTTAACTCTCTCTAGTATGTAACTACATGTAACTACATGTTAACTGTTAACTCTCTATCTAGTATGTAACTACATGTTAACTCTCTATCTAGTATGTAACTACATGTTAACTCTCTCTATCTAGTATGTAACTACATGTTAACTCTATCTAGTATGTAACTACATGTTAACTCTCTCTATCTAGTATGTAACTACATGTTAAATCTCTATCTAGTATGTAACTACATGTTAACTCTCTATCTAGTATGTAACTACATGTTAACTCTCTATCTAGTATGTAACTATGTTAACTCTCTATCTAGTATGTAACATGTTAACTCTCTATCTAGTATGTAACATACATGTTAACTCTCTCTATCTAGTATGTAACTACATGTTAACTCTCTATCTAGTATGTAACATGTTAACTCTCTATCTAGTATGTAACTATGTTAACTCTCTATCTAGTATGTAACTAACATGTATAACTCTCTCTCTATCTAGTATGTAACATGTTAACTCTCTCTATCTAGTATGTAACTATGTTAACTCTCTATCTAGTATGTAACTACATGTTAACTCTCTCTATCTAGTATGTAACTACATGTTAACTCTCTATCTAGTATGTAACATGTTAACTCTCTATCTAGTATGTAACTACATGTTAACTCTCTATCTAGTATGTAACTACATGTTAACTCTCTATCTAGTATGTAACTATGTTAACTCTCTCTATCTAGTATGTAACTGTTAACTCTCTATCTAGTATGTAACTACATGTTAACTCTCTCTATCTAGTATGTAACATGTTAACTCTCTCTATCTAGTATGTAACATGTTAACTCTATCTAGTATGTAACTACATGTTAACTCTCTCTATCTAGTATGTAACATGTTAACTCTCTCTATCTAGTATGTAACTACATGTTAACTCTCTATCTAGTATGTAACATGTTAACTCTCTATCTAGTATGTAACATGTTAACTCTCTATCTAGTATGTAACTACATGTTAACTCTCTCTATCTGGTATGTAACTACATGTTAACTCTCTCTCTCTAGTATGTAACATGTTAACTCTCTATCTAGTATGTAATGTTAACTATCATGTTAACTCTCTCTATCTAGTATGTAACTACATGTTAACTCTCTCTATCTAGTATGTAACTACATGTTAACTCTCTATCTAGTATGTAACTACATGTTAACTCTCTCTATCTAGTATGTAACATGTTAACTCTCTATCTAGTATGTAACTAGTATGTAACTACATGTTAACTCTCTCTATCTAGTATGTAACTACATGTTAACTCTCTATCTAGTATGTAACTACATGTTAACTCTCTATCTAGTATGTAACATGTTAACTCTCTCTATCTAGTATGTAACTACATGTTAAATCTCTCTATCTAGTATGTAACATGTTAACTCTCTATCTAGTATGTAACTACATGTTAACTCTCTCTATCTAGTATGTAACTACATGTTAACTCTCTCTCTAGTATGTAACTACATGTTAACTCTCTCTATCTAGTATGTAACTACATGTTAACTCTCTATCTAGTATGTAACTACATGTTAACTCTCTATCTGGTATGTAACTACATGTTAACTCTCTATCTAGTATGTAACTACATGTTAACTCTCTATCTAGTATGTAACTGTTAACAGTATGTTAATGTTAACTCTCTCTATCTAGTATGTAACACATGTTAACTCTCTATCTAGTATGTAACTACATGTTAACTCTCTCTATCTAGTATGTAACTACATGTTAACTCTCTCTCTAGTATGTAACTACATGTTAACTCTCTATCTAGTATGTAACTATGTTAACTCTCTATCTAGTATGTAACATGTTAACTCTCTATCTAGTATGTAACTACATGTTAACTCTCTATCTAGTATGTAACATGTTAATTCTATCTAGTATGTAACTGCATGTTAACATGTTAACTGTTAACTCTCTATCTAGTATGTAACTACATGTTAACTCTCTCTATCTAGTATGTAACTACATGTTAACTCTCTATCTAGTATGTAACTACATGTTAACTCTCTATCTAGTATGTAACATGTTAACTCTCTATCTAGTATGTAACTACATGTTAACTCTCTATCTAGTATGTAACATGTTAACTCTCTATCTAGTATGTAACATGTTAACTCTCTATCTAGTATGTAACATGTTAACTCTCTATCTAGTATGTAACATGTTAACTCTCTATCTAGTATGTAACATGTTAACTCTCTATCTAGTATGTAACATGTTAACTCTCTATCTAGTATGTAACTACATGTTAACTCTCTCTATCTAGTATGTAACTACATGTTAACTCTCTATCTAGTATGTAACATGTTAACTCTCTATCTAGTATGTAACTACATGTTAACTCTCTCTATCTAGTATGTAACTACATGTTAACTCTCTATCTAGTATGTAACATGTTAACTCTCTATCTAGTATGTAACTACATGTTAACTCTCTATCTGGTATGTAACTACATGTTAACTCTCTCTATCTAGTATGTAACTACATGTTAACTCTCTATCTAGTATGTAACTACATGTTAACTCTCTATCTAGTATGTAACTACATGTTAACTCTCTATCTAGTATGTAACAAACTCTCTATCTAGTATGTAACTACATGTTAAATCTATCTAGTATGTAACTACATGTTAAATCTATCTAGTATGTAACATGTTAACTCTCTATCTAGTATGCAACATGTTAAATCTCTCTCTAGTATGTAACTACATGTTAACTCTCTATCTAGTATGTAACATGTTAACTCTCTATCTAGTATGTAACTACATGTTAACTCTCTATCTAGTATGTAACATGTTAACTCTCTATCTAGTATGTAACTACATGTTAACTCTCTCTATCTAGTATGTAACATGTTAACTCTCTATCTAGTATGTAACATGTTAACTCTCTATCTAGTATGTAACATGTTAACTCTCTATCTAGTATGTAACATGTTAACTCTCTATCTAGTATGTAACATGTTAACTCTCTATCTAGTATGTAACTACATGTTAACTCTCTCTATCTAGTATGTAACTACATGTTAACTCTCTCTATCTAGTATGTAACATGTTAACTCTCTATCTAGTATGTAACATGTTAACTCTCTATCTAGTATGTAACATGTTAACTCTCTCTATCTAGTATGTAACTACATGTTAACTCTCTCTATCTAGTATGTAACTACATGTTAACTCTCTCTATCTAGTATGTAACTACATGTTAACTCTCTATCTAGTATGTAACTACATGTTAAATCTATCTAGTATGTAACTACATGTTAACTCTCTATCTAGTATGTAACATGTTAACTCTCTATCTAGTATGTAACTACATGTTAACTCTCTCTAGTATGTAACTACATGTTAACTCTCTAGTATGTAACTACATGTTAACTCTATCTAGTATGTAACATGTTAACTCTCTATCTAGTATGTAACATGTTAACTCTCTCTAGTATGTAACTACATGTTAACTCTCTATCTAGTATGTAACTGTTAACTCTCTCTATCTAGTATGTAACTATGTTAACTCTCTATCTAGTATGTAACTACATGTTAACTCTCTATCTAGTATGTAACTACATGTTAACTCTCTCTATCTAGTATGTAACTACATGTTAACTCTCTATCTAGTATGTAACATGTTAACTCTCTATCTAGTATGTAACTACATGTTAACTCTCTCTATCTAGTATGTAACTACATGTTAACTCTCTCTATCTAGTATGTAACTACATGTTAACTCTCTATCTAGTATGTAACATGTTAACTCTCTATCTAGTATGTAACTACATGTTAACTCTCTCTCTAGTATGTAACTACATGTTAACTCTCTATCTAGTATGTAACTACATGTTAACTCTCTATCTAGTATGTAACTACATGTTAACTCTCTCTATCTAGTATGTAACTACATGTTAAATCTCTCTATCTAGTATGTAACATGTTAACTCTCTATCTAGTATGTAACTACATGTTAACTCTCTCTATCTAGTATGTAACTACATGTTAACTCTCTCTATCTAGTATGTAACTACATGTTAACTCTCTCTCTAGTATGTAACTACATGTTAACTCTCTCTATCTAGTATGTAACTACATGTTAACTCTCTCTATCTAGTATGTAACATGTTAACTCTCTCTCTAGTATGTAACTACATGTTAACTCTCTCTATCTAGTATGTAACTACATGTTAACTCTCTCTATCTAGTATGTAACATGTTAACTCTCTATCTAGTATGTAACTACATGTTAACTCTCTCTATCTAGTATGTAACATGTTAACTCTCTATCTAGTATGTAACATGTTAACTCTCTATCTAGTATGTAACATGTTAACTCTCTATCTAGTATGTAACATGTTAACTCTCTATCTAGTATGTAACTACATGTTAACTCTCTCTAGTATGTAACTACATGTTAACTCTCTCTAGTATGTAACTACATGTTAACTCTCTATCTAGTATGTAACTACATGTTAACTCTCTATCTAGTATGTAACATGTTAAATCTATCTAGTATGTAACTACATGTTAACTCTATCTAGTATGTAACTACATGTTAAATCTATCTAGTATGTAACTACATGTTAACTCTCTATCTAGTATGTAACTACATGTTAAATCTATCTAGTATGTAACTACATGTTAACTCTCTATCTAGTATGTAACTACATGTTAAATCTATCTAGTATGTAACTACATGTTAACTCTCTATCTAGTATGTAACATGTTAACTCTCTATCTAGTATGTCACTACATGTTAACTCTCTCTAGTATGTAACTACATGTTAACTCTCTATCTAGTATGTAACTACATGTTAACTCTATCTAGTATGTAACATGTTAACTCTCTATCTAGTATGTAACATGTTAACTCTCTCTAGTATGTAACTACATGTTAACTCTCTCTATCTAGTATGTAACTACATGTTAACTCTCTCTATCTAGTATGTAACATGTTAACTCTCTCTAGTATGTAACATGTTAACTCTCTATCTAGTATGTAACTACATGTTAACTCTCTCTATCTAGTATGTAACTACATGTTAACTCTCTATCTAGTATGTAACTACATGTTAACTCTCTATCTAGTATGTAACTACATGTTAACTCTCTATCTAGTATGTAACATGTTAACTCTCTATCTAGTATGTAACATGTTAACTCTCTATCTAGTATGTAACATGTTAACTCTCTATCTAGTATGTAACATGTTAACTCTCTATCTAGTATGTAACATGTTAACTCTCTATCTAGTATGTAACATGTTAACTCTCTATCTAGTATGTAACTACATGTTAACTCTCTATCTAGTATGTAACTACATGTTAACTCTCTCTATCTAGTATGTAACATGTTAACTCTCTCTATCTAGTATGTAACTACATGTTAACTCTCTCTATCTAGTATGTAACTACATGTTAACTCTCTCTATCTAGTATGTAACATGTTAACTCTCTATCTAGTATGTAACATGTTAACTCTCTCTATCTAGTATGTAACTACATGTTAACTCTCTCTATCTAGTATGTAACATGTTAACTCTCTATCTAGTATGTAACTACATGTTAACTCTCTATCTAGTATGTAACTACATGTTAACTCTCTCTATCTAGTATGTAACATGTTAACTCTCTATCTAGTATGTAACTACATGTTAACTCTCTCTAGTATGTAACATGTTAACTCTATCTAGTATGTAACATGTTAACTCTCTCTAGTATGTAACTACATGTTAACTCTCTATCTAGTATGTAACATGTTAACTCTCTCTATCTAGTATGTAACTACATGTTAACTCTCTCTAGTATGTAACTACATGTTAACTGTATCTAGTATGTAACATGTTAACTCTCTATCTAGTATGTAACATGTTAACTCTCTCTAGTATGTAACTACATGTTAACTCTCTCTATCTAGTATGTAACTACATGTTAACTCTCTCTATCTAGTATGTAACTACATGTTAAATCTATCTAGTATGTAACATGTTAACTCTCTATCTAGTATGAAACTACATGTTAAATCTATCTAGTATGTAACTACATGTTAACTCTCTCTAGTATGTAACTACATGTTAACTCTATCAAGTATGTAACTACATGTTAACTCTCTATCTAGTATGTAACTACATGTTAACTCTCTATCTAGTATGTAACATGTTAATTCTATCTAGTATGTAACTACATGTTAACTCTCTCTAGTATGTAACTACATGTTAACTGTATCTAGTATGTAACATGTTAACTCTCTATCTAGTATGTAACATGTTAACTCTCTCTAGTATGTAACTACATGTTAACTCTCTCTATCTAGTATGTAACTACATGTTAACTCTCTCTATCTAGTATGTAACATGTTAACTCTCTATCTAGTATGTAACATGTTAACTCTCTATCTAGTATGTAACTACATGTTAACTCTCTATCTAGTATGTAACATGTTAACTCTCTCTATCTAGTATGTAACTACATGTTAACTCTCTATCTAGTATGTAACTACATGTTAACTCTCTCTATCTAGTATGTAACATGTTAACTCTCTCTATCTAGTATGTAACATGTTAACTCTCTATCTAGTATGTAACATGTTAACTCTCTATCTAGTATGTAACATGTTAACTCTCTATCTAGTATGTAACATGTTAACTCTCTATCTAGTATGTAACATGTTAACTCTCTATCTAGTATGTAACATGTTAACTCTCTATCTAGTATGTAACATGTTAACTCTCTATCTAGTATGTAACATGTTAACTCTCTATCTAGTATGTAACATGTTAACTCTCTATCTAGTATGTAACATGTTAACTCTCTATCTAGTATGTAACATGTTAACTCTCTATCTAGTATGTAACTACATGTTAACTCTGCAGCTTGATGTAAAATGCCACCCAGATATTTGCAACACATGCCACCCCCCGCAAAAAAAAACAGCAGACAAATGACATTTATCCAAATATCACTTTATAGTTTTTAAAAAACCAATCCCCGTTGTAGTACAGTAGTTAAGATGCTTACAGTGTCACATCGTGCTGAAGACTCATTTGAGACTCTTGTCTTTCTATCATGTGAAAGCTGTTTGACATCGTCTTTCTACCTGAGAGACTAGTGTCCCCATTCTCCATACCACCCCCCCCCCCCACACACACACACACTTTCAAAAGCATTGGATCGGCGTTTTGTACTTCACAAGTGTGGAGAATAAGGGCTGAGCTTACAACACACCTCTGTTCGATCCAGATGTGGAGTCAATGACGCACACTGACCTGTAGAGAGCAGCAAACACTAAGACAGGTCGTACCCAAATCATTACTTTAAAAAATATATATATATTATTATTTGACCATTTATTTAACCAGGTAGGCTGGTTGAGAACAAGTTCTCATTTGCAACTGCGACCTGGCCAAGATAAAGCAAAGCAGTGCAACACAAACAACAACACAGAGTTACACATGGAGTAAACAAACATACAGTCAATAATACAGTAGAAAGTCTATATACAGTGGAGTGCAAATGAGGTAAGATCAGGGAGTTAAGGCAATAAATAGGCCATGGTGGCAAAGGAATTACAATATAGCAATTAAACACTGGAATGGTAGATGTGTAGAAGATGAATGTGCAAGTAGAGATACTGGGGTGCAAAGGAGCAAAATAAATAAATACAGTATGGGGATGAGGTAGATTGGATGGGTTATTTTACAGATGGGCTATGAACAGGTGCAGTGATCTGTGAGCTGCTCTGACAGCTGGTGCTTAAAGCTAGTGAGGAAGATATGAGTCTCCAGTTTCTGGACTGGAATGGTAAATGTGCAGAAGATGAATGTGCAAGTAGAAACTCTACTGGATTGTGTTGCTCACTGACTTGGTTGAAAAAAACAATTTTAGATGATTTGGGCGTGGAATTCTAAACATGCTAATAAGATAATTTACATGGGTGTTGACCCCCACCCCCCCACCAATTTTTTGTTGATGCTACTATTAGCTCATAGTGGCTAGTTCGAAACAAAATATGTAAAATCCGCTACATATATATTTAGCAATTTGCTAAACTATCGCTTTCTGCAGCAATATAGCCATTGTGCTGCATTTAGAGAGAGAGTTTCCTGGAAATGGATCACCATGCTGTGGTGTTGTGGTACTGTGGTACTGTGTTGCTGTGGTGTTGAGGTGCTGTGGTGTTGAGGTGCTGTGGTGCTGTGGTGTTGAGGTGCTGTGGTGCTGTGGTGTTGTGGTGTTGTGGTGCTGTGGTGCTGTGGTGCTGTGGTGTTGTGGTGCTGTGGTGCTGTGGTACTGTGGAACTGTGGTGTTGAGGTGCTGTGGTGCTGTGGTGTTGTGGTGCTGTGGTGTTGAGGTGTTGTGGTGCTGTGGTACTGTGGTGCTGTGGTGTTGAGGTGCTGTGGTGCTGTGGTGTTGTGGTGCTGTGGTGTTGAGGTGTTGTGGTGCTGTGGTGTTGAGGTGCTGTGGTGCTGTGGTGTTGTGGTGCTGTGGTGTTGAGGTGCTGTGGTGCTGTGGTGTTGAGGTGCTGTGGTGTTGTGGTGCTGTGGTACTGTGGTGTTGAGGTGCTGTGGTGCTGTGGTGTTGTGGTACTGTGGAGCTGTGGAGCTGTGGTGTTGAGGTGCTGTGGTGCTGTGGTGTTGAGGTGCTGTGGTGTTGTGGTGCTGTGGTACTGTGGTGTTGAGGTGCTGTGGTACTGTGGTGCTGTGGTGTTGTGGTGCTGTGGTACTATGGTGTTGTGGTGCTGTGGTGTTGTGGTACTGTGGTACTGTGGCACTGTGGTGTTGTGGTGCTGTGGTACTGTGGTACTGTGGTACTGTGGAGCTGTGGTGTTGTGGTACTGTGGTGTTGTGGTACTGTGGTACTGTGGTGTTGTGGTACTGTGGTACTGTGGAGCTGTGGTACTGTGGAGCTGTGGTACTGTGGTGTTGTGGTGCTGTGGCACTGTGGTGTTGTGGTGCTGTGGCACTGTGGTACTGTGGTGTTGTGGTACTGTGGTGTTGTGGTACTGTGGTGCTGTGGAGCTGTGGTACTGTGGTGTTGTGGTACTGTGGTACTGTGGTACTGTGGAGCTGTGGTACTGTGGAGCTGTGGTACTGTGGTGTTGTGGTGCTGTGGTGTTGTGGCACTGTGGTGTTGTGGTACTGTGGAGCTGTGGTGTTGTGGTATTGTGGTACTGTGGTGTTGTGGCACTGTGGTACTGTGGTGTTGTGGTACTGTGGTACTGTGGTGTTGTGGTACTGTGGAGCTGTGGTGTTGTGGTATTGTGGTACTGTGGTGCTGTGGTACTGTGGTGCTGTGGTACTGTGGAGCTGTGGTACTGTGGTACTGTGGTACTGTGGTGCTGTGGTACTGTGGTACTGTGCCTCAAGTCTGACCCAGCTGAACATGACCTGTTATGGCAAGGCGATCCCCTAGGGGAACTTCCCCCCCATTCAGCTGAAAATGTGGCGCAGGGAATTCACAAATATTCAGCAGACACTCACAAACACACACACACACACACACACACACAAAGATGTATGCATGCTCTACACAAGACCATCTAAATTTACAGACATTTTAATGAAAAGTATGTAGCCATTTTCATTGGCGGCTAATTTATTGGCATGTAAACACAAATCTACTCGTTTGTCAATACAACTGAAATGAAGGGAAGTTTGTGTGTTTGTTAGGACTCCTTTCCCCTGTCTAGCCTTACTGTGGTGTCCCCTGACTAGCCTTACTGTGGTGTCCCCTGTCTAGCTTTACTGTGGTGTCCCCTGTCTAGCTTTACTGTGGTGTCCCCTGTCTAGCTTTGCTGTGGTGTCCCCTGTCTATCCTTACTGTGGTGTCCCCTGTCTAGCCTTACTGTGGTGTCCCCTGTCTATCTTGACTGTGGTGTCCCCTGTCTAGCTTTACTGTGGTGTCCCCTGTCTAGCTTTACTGTGGTGTCCCCTGTCTAGCCTTACTGTGGTGTCCCCTGTCTAGCTTTACTGTGGTGTCCCCTGTCTAGCTTTACTGTGGTGTCCCCTGTCTAGCTTTACTGTGGTGTCCCCTGACTAGCCTTACTGTGGTGTCCCCTGTCTAGCCTTACTGTGGTGTCCCCTGACTAGCTTTACTGTGGTGTCCCCTGTCTAGCCTTACTGTGGTGTCCCCTGACTAGCCTTACTGTGGTGTCCCCTGTCTAGCCTTACTGTGGTGTCCCCTGTCTAGCCTTACTGTGGTGTCCCCTGTCTAGCTTTACTGTGGTGTCCCCTGTCTAGCCTTACTGTGGTGTCCCCTGTCTATCTTTGCTGTGGTGTCCCCTGACTAGCTTTACTGTGGTGTCCCCTGTCTAGCTTTACTGTGGTGTCCCCTGTCTAGCCTTTGTGGTTGTACCATGTCTAGCTTTACTGTGGTGTCCCCTGTCTAGCTTTACTGTGGTGTCCCCTGTCTAGCCTTACTGTGGTGTCCCCTGTCTAGCTTTACTGTGGTGTCCCCTGACTAGCTTTACTGTGGTGTCCCCTGTCTAGCTTTACTGTGGTGTCCCCTGACTAGCCTTACTGTGGTGTCCCCTGTCTAGCCTTACTGTGGTTGTACCATGTACTGTATAGACCACTCTGTAACATAACTGACAACTGAGCGGTGTCTCTGTCTCTTCCACCTACCTAGAGAGACTGCAGCAGGCAATGTGTGTGTGTGTGTGTGTGTGTGTGTGTGTGTCAGAGAGCTGGGTTGCCTATCTACTGGGACAACACTGTCGTCACACAAGCAAGACAGCGCGCACACCCACTCAAACTCACACACACACAGACACACACACTCTACACACACACACTCTACACACACACACACTCTACACACACACACACCTCTTTATTTGTCTTCTCTTTTATCTTTTTCATCCCTAGCCGTTGCCTTCCGCTGTCGCCGTGACGCATGCCCCCTAACGACCATGGCTGTAGACTGTTACCATGTTGCCGTCTCTACAGTAACAATCTAAAGCCACGGTCGCCATGGAGACAGCAGGGAGAAGGAGGAGTGGGAGTTTGGCATGGTAACTGGAGATGGCGATGTCCGATTGGTTCGTGGGGTGGAAACGTCGTGCGCACATCAGAGTAGAAATCCCCCAATACTGACCCATGCAGGCTGGCTCACACACAGGGGCACGAGACAGAGAGGAGAACGAGGGAGTTTGGGGGAGAGAGAGAGAGAGAGAGCAAGGAAGATAGAGGAATTACATGGGGGAGAAAGAGAGAGGAGAAAGAGAGCGTTGTGGAGTCCTCTGGAAAGTTGCTACGAGGACATTCCCAGAGACTAACCAAGACATGGCCGTATCTTAATTTGACCAGTTTCACACAGCATGAAAATAATCCTGCAGCAACAGGAAATGTGAATTGTTACGTTGATTATAATTAATGGACATTTTTTTGTAGTGGTCGATATATTCTTTTCGTTGGACGAATCAAGTCTGACATTTTCAAGTGGAAATTACAAACTTGAGAAGGCTGTTTAGACCTCAAATACACATTTACATTTCCTCCTGTGAAGGAAAATACCTGCAACAACAGGATGATCAAATTAAGTCCACATCTGTACTATACCATGCTCAGGGTGTTAGTTAACCTAGACTATAGTTTCCATAGCAGCACTTCCAGGGCGATGTCTCCTGGACAGGTAGTGTTGCCACGGCGAGTTGCCAGGCATCAGTAGCCATGACTGTAGACTGTTACTGTAACTGTGAGACTTTTTTTTTTTTAAAGCAGTAAGCAGTCTAAAGCCAAGGTGCTGATGCTCTGGCAGTCAGGGGTCGTAACCACGGTAACCATGAGAAGGAGGGAGAGAACAGGTCACATGGCCCACATACCACAGCACCTGCAATGAAAAGAAGATAAAAATAGTTAAAATATTGTACATCCCAAAATGCCACTCAATGCCTTCATTTTGACCGGAGCACATTCGCTGTTTGGGAGACAACCTCCATGGGAGGCTTTCTTCCTGTTTCGTTCCTTAATGGCATTATGTTAACGATCAGAAAGAAAAACAAACCAGGACGGTCAGAGTCCCAGAACGTATATCTGCCAATGGGAACAGTCAG
The DNA here is from genome assembly GCF_018296145.1 of Oncorhynchus tshawytscha. Classification (NCBI taxonomy): domain Eukaryota; kingdom Metazoa; phylum Chordata; class Actinopteri; order Salmoniformes; family Salmonidae; genus Oncorhynchus; species Oncorhynchus tshawytscha. Next base: position 47,813,676 of record NC_056458.1, on the reverse strand, counting down.
AATCCCAGAACGGTCAGAGTCCCAGAACGTATATCTGCCAATGGGAACAGTCAGAGTCCCAGAACGTATATCTGCCAATGGGAACAGTCAGAATCCCAGAACGTATATCTGCCAATGGGAACAGTCAGAGTCCCAGAACGTATATCTGCCAATGGGAACAGTCAGAGTCCCAGAACGTATATCTGCCAATGGGAACAGTCAGAGTCCCAGAACGTATATCTGCCAATGGGAACAGTCAGAGTCCCAGAACGGTCAGAGTCCCAGAACATATATCTGCCAATGGGAACAGTCAGAGTCCCAGAACGTATATCTGCCAATGGGAACAGTCAGAGTCCCAGAACGTATATCTGCCAATGGGAACAGTCAGAGTCCCAGAACGGTCAGAGTCCCAGAACGTATATCTGCCAATGGGAACAGTCAGAGTCCCAGAACGTATATCTGCCAATGGGAACAGTCAGAGTCCCAGAACGGTCAGAGTCCCAGAACGTATATCTGCCAATGGGAACAGTCAGAGTCCCAGAACGTATATCTGCCAATGGGAACAGTCAGAGTCCCAGAACGGTCAGAGTCCCAGAACGTATATCTGCCAATGGGAACAGTCAGAGTCCCAGAACGTATATCTGCCAATGGGAACAGTCAGAGTCCCAGAACGTATATCTGCCAATGGGAACAGTCAGCCCAGAACATATATCTGCCAATGGAACAGTCAGAGTCCCAGAACATATATCTGCCAATGGGAACAGTCAGAGTCCCAGAACATATATCTGCCAATGGGAACAGTCAGAGTCCCAGAACATATATCTGCCAATGGGAACAGTCAGAGTCCCAGAACATATATCTGCCAATGGGAACAGTCAGAGTCCCAGAACATATATCTGCCAATGGGAACAGTCAGAGTTCCAGAACGTATATCTGCCAATGGGAACAGTCAGAGTCCCAGAACATATATCTGCCAATGGGAACAGTCAGAGTCCCAGAACATATATCTGCCAATGGGAACAGTCAGAGTCCCAGAACATATATCTGCCAATGGGAACGGTCAGAGTCCCAGAACATATATCTGCCAATGGGAACAGTCAGAGTCCCAGAACGTAGATGCAGTGCATTCGGAAAGTATTCAGACCACTTGACATTTTGTTACGTTACAGCCTTATTCTAAAATTGATTAAATTGGGTTTTTCCTCCCTCCTCAATCTACACACAATACATTTTGCAAAAAAAAACTGAAATATCTCCATTACATAAGTATTCAGACCCTTTACTCAGTACTTTGTTGAATCAACTTTGGCAGTGATTACAGCCTCAAGTCTTCTTGAGTAGGACGCTACAAGCTTGGCACACCTGCATTTAGGGAGTTTCTCCCATTCTTCTCTGCAGGTCCTCTCAATCTTTGTCAGTTTGAATGGGGAGCGTCGCTGCACAGCAATTTGTAGGATTTCCAGAGATGTTCGATCGGGTTCAAGTCCGGGCTCTGGCTGGGATACTCGATACTCGAGGACATTCAGACAAGTCACTCTTGCGTGGTCTTGGCTGTGTGCTTGGTGTAACATTGTCCTGTTGGAAGGTGAACCTTCGCTCCAGTCTGAGGTCTGAGGTCCTGTGCGCTCCGGAGCAGGTTTTCATCAAGGATCTCTCTGTACTTTGCTACGTTCATCTTTCCCTCGATCCTGACTAGTCTCCCAGTCCCTGCCGCTGAAAAACATCCCCACAGCATGATGCTGCCACCACCATGCTTCACCATAGGAATGGTACCAGGGTTCCTCCAGACGTGAAGCTTGGCGCTCAGGCCAAAGAGTGCAATTTTGGTTTCATCAGACCAGAGAATTTTGTTTCTCATGGTCTGAGAGTCTATAGGTGCCTTTTGGCAAACTCTAAGCAGGCTGTCATGTATCTTTTACTGAGTGCTGCAGAGATGGTTGTCCTTCTGGAAGGTTCTCCCATCTCAACAGAGGAACTCTAGAGCTCTGTCAGAGTGACCATCGGGTTCTTGGTCACATTCCTGACCAAGGCCCTTCTCCCCGATTGCTCAGTTTGGCCAGGCGGCCAGCTCTAGGAAGAGTCGGTTCCAAACTTCTTCCATTTAAGAAAGATGGAAGCCACTGTGTTCTTAGGGACCTTCAATGCTGCAAAGAAATGTTGGCACCCTTCCCCAGATCTGTGCCTCGACACAATCCTGTCTCAGAGCTCTACAGACAATTCCTTCGACCTTATGGCTTGGTTTTTGCTCTGACATGCACTGTCAACTGTGGGACATTACATAGACAGGTCTGTGCCTTTCCAAATCATGTCCAATCAATTGAATTTACCACAGATGGACTCCAATCAAGTTGAAGAAGCATCTCAAGAATGATCCAGGATGCAGGATGCAACTGAACCCAATTTTGAGTCTCATAGCAAAGGGTCTGAATACTTATGTAAATAAGGTATTCCTGTTTTTTTATTTGTAATAAATGTGCAAACATTTCTAAAAAACTGTTTTCCCTTTGTCGTTATGTGGTATTGTGTGAGGGAAGAAAATATATTTCATACATCTCAGAATAAGGTTGTAACGTAACAATGTGGAAAAAAGTAAAGTGGTCAGAATACTTTCCGAATGCACCGTATCGTCTGGACTCTGACATTCCTCGTTCCGATTTGGCTCATTCTGATATTTCTTCATTTCAATCTTGTAACTTTTTTTTGGATTATGTGTGTATTGCACTAGGTATTTCTGCACCGTTGGAGCTAGAAACAAGCATTTCGTTGTACCTGTGATAACATCTACAAATCAGTGTACGTGACCAATAAACTTTAATTAGATTTTATTGTTCTTCTGTGGGAATTTGAGTACCTTTCCTACATGTTTCTTCATGGTATTTAAAGTAAAAAACATTTTCAGAGAACGTTAAAAAAAAGTTCCACAAAAATCACAAGAAAACTTACTAATGTTCAGAGAATGTTCAAAAGAAAGTTATTTAAAAACATAAATTCCGTTCGAAGCATCAACAAAACTATCATCTTGTTAAGGTTCAATAAAGCAGACGAGGATCTCCTTCCAGAGAGACATAAAATATATTTTGCAATCAGCCAGCAGGGTTCTCCATCCATGGCTTGGAGAGGAAGAATTAACTCTCAGAGAAAAAGAAAGGTGAAGGGGTTTGTTTCATGATTAACAACTTGTGGTGTGATTGTGGTAATGTACAGAAACTCAAGTTCTTTTGTTTTCCCAACATGGACATACCTCACCATCAAATGCCGACCGCATTATATCCCGAGATAATTTTCTTCAGTCATCGTCACTGCCGTGTATATCCCCCAAGCCGACACCCCCCCCAAGCCGACACCCACCCCAAACCGACACCCACCCCAAGCCGACCCCCCAAGCCGACACCCCCCCTGCCGACACCCCCAAGCCGACAACCCCCCAAGCCGACACCCCCCCCGACCCCCAAGCCGACAACCCCCCAAGCCGACAACCCCCAAGCCGACACCCCCAAGCCGACACCCCCCAAGCCGACACCCCCCCCCAAGCCGACACCCCCAAGCCGACAACCCCCAAGCCGACAACCCCCCCCAAGCCGACAACCCCCAAGCCGACAACCCCCCCCAAGCCGACAACCCCCAAGCCGACAACCCCCAAGCCGACAACCCCCAAGCCGACAACCCCCAAGCCGACAACCCCCAAGCCGACACCCCCCCAAGCCGACAACCCCCCAAGCCGACACCGCTCTCAAGGAACGACACTGAACTTTATGCAAACTTGAGGCCGTTTCTATTGTAGCTGCTGACTTTCATAAAAGGAAAATGCTAACGAAATTCTATCTATCAATAAATATCTTGTGCCGCATGCGCATCGAGTATTCTGGCTCATTGCTAATCTGCCTTCCGGGTTACAAGTCCCTCTCCCGCCCTCCCTTCGGCAAATCAGATCACGCCTCCATTTCACTCCTCGCCACCTAGGCAGAAACTTAAGTAATAAGCACCAGTGGTAAGGACTGTTCAACATCGGTCTGACCAATCAAAATCTACGCTTCAAGATTGTTTTGATCACGCGGAGAGAGAGAGACAGAGAGACGAGAGAGATCCCCCAGGGCATATCTAGCTGGTCTTGGGGTGGAGTTCACAAACCTGTTGTTCTAACACTCTGAAGCCTCAGAGTGTCCAACCAATCAGAATAAACCAAAGTACAACACAGTCAAAACAAAACGACCTATTGGGAAACACAAGCCCAAAGCAAAATGCAGTGCTATCTGGCCCTTAATCAGCAGTACACCATGGCCAACTATTGGGGTGAGTGTCTAGAGGAGCTGAGTGTCTCGAGGGGCTAGAGCCCCCCTCTAGACACTCAGCCCCTCTAGCCCCTCAGCCCCTCTAGCCCCCCGAGACACTCAGCCCCTCGAGACACTCAGCCCCTCTAGACCCGAGACACTCAGCCCCTCTAGCCCCTCGAGACACTCAGCCCCTCTAGTCCCCGAGACACTCAGCCCCTCTAGTCCCCGAGACACTCAGCCCCTCTAGCCCCCCGAGACACTCAGCCCCTCTAGACACTCAGCCCCCTAGACACTCAGCCCCTCTAGACACTCAGCCCCTCTAGACACTCAGCCCCCTCTAGACACTCAGCCCCCTCTAGACACTCAGCCCCTCTAGACACTCAGCCCCTCTAGACACTCAGCCCCTCTAGACACTCAGCCCCTCTAGACACTCGAGACACTCAGCCCCTCTAGACACTCAGCCCCTCAAGTCCCCGAGACAATCAGCCGCTCTAGCCCCCGAGACACTCAGCCCCTCGAGACACTCAGCCCCTCTAGCCCCCCGAGACACTCAGCCCCTCTAGCCCCCGAGACACTCAGCCCCTCTAGCCCCCCGAGACACTCAGCCCCCCCCCGAGACACTAGCCCCCCTAGACACTCAGCCCCTCTAGCCCCCGAGACACTCAGCCCCTCTAGACACTCAGCCCCTCTAGCCCCCGAGACACTCAGCCCCTCTAGCCCCCCGAGACACTCAGCCCCTCTAGCCCCCCCTCTAGATACTCAGCCCCTCTAGCCCCCCCTCTAGTCACTCAGCCCCTCTAGACACTCAGCCCCTCTAGACACTCAGCCCCTCTAGCCCTGGTGAAATGTATTGGATTAACCTATCGCGCTGAGCCTTGAGGCCATTTTTTTAAAGCTAAGAACACTGCATGCAGACTGACATCACTGCCACCTGTCATTGTCTCTCATTTAGAGTATTTGTGTTTTAACCACCTAGCTACCTACCTAGCTACCTACCTAGCTACCCACCCACCCACCTACCTACCTACCTACCTAACCACCTACCTAACCACCCACCTACCTACCCACCTACCTAACCACCTACCTAGCTAGCTACCTACCCACCTACCTAACCACCTACCTACCTACCCACCTAACCACCTACCTACCCACCTACCTAACCACCTACCCACCTACCTACCTACCTACCCACCTACCTACCCACCCACCTACCTAGCTACCTACCTAACCACCTACCTACCTAACCAACCACCTACCTACCTACCTACCTAACCACCTACCTAATTACCAACCTACCCACCTACCCACGTACCCACCTAGCTAGCTACCCACCTACCTACCTACCTAACCACCTACCTACCTAGCTAGCTACCTACCCACCTACCCAACCACCTACCTACCCACCTACCCATCTACCTAACCACCTACCTAGCTACCTACCTACCTAACCACCTAACCAACCACCTACCTACCTACCTACCAACCTAACCACCTACCTACCTACTGTTAAACAGTGTGTGTTTTAACTACCCACCTAGCCAGTTGTTGCTAAGCAGTGTTTGTGTTTTAGCTAGAGAGAGTCATATAGATACCACAGTGACTCTGCTTTCAGCCGCATAGACGTCAGCTTGTACGTCCTACTCTACCAGGACAGAGTGACGTAGGAGCTCTGAGCAGACTGTTGTACACACACACACACACACACACACACGAGGAGGTGGTGGTGATGAGGAAGGAAGAGATTTCGGCCCATGGGCTTTTCTACGTCACGCAGTTTAATTTTTTAATCCAATCACAGTTCGGCGTTCGCCCAGCAATTGCCTCGGCTAATAGCAGTGTGCGGGGAGTGCCCTCCGCATGGCTTGGTTTCCATAGCTACTGCTGCAATCGGCCCTAGGCTGTTCACACGACGGCGTGCGAGTGAGTGAGTGCTGTGTGTACAGCGATTTGGCCACGATATGACTGATAAAAATTTACACTATAAAAACCCAAACAAGAATGTCAGCGATACAATATACGCCACAGGAGGTTGGTAGCACCTTAATTGGGGAGGACGGGCTCGTGGTAATAGCTGGAAAGGTATCAAATACATTAAACACAGGGGTTTCCATGGTTTCCAGGTGTTTGATGCCATTCGCTCCGTGCCGGCCGTTATTATTTATTTTAATTTATTTTTCTCTTCATTTAACAGTCAGTATAGAATACAATACAGTATATTTAGGCAAGTCAGTTAAGAACAAATATTTATTTTCAATGACGGTCTAGGAACAGTGGGTTAACTGGTCTAGGAACAGTGGGTTAACTGGTCTAGGAACAGTGGGTTAACTGGTCTAGGAACAGTGGGTTAACTGCCTTGTTCAGGGGCAGAATGACAGATTTGTACCGTGTCAGCTCGGGGATTCGATCTAGCAACCTTTATGGATACTAGACCTCCACTCTAACCACTAGACTACCTAACCCCCCTACACTCTAACCACTAGACTACCTGCTGGTTACTGGCCCAAAACTCTAACCACTAGACTACCTAACCCTCTACGCTCTAACCACTAGACTACCTAACCCCCCCCTACGCTCTAACCACTAGACTACCAAACCCCCTACGCTCTAACCACTAGACTACCAACCCCCTACGCTCTAACCACTAGACTACCAAACCCCCTACGCTCTAACCACTAGACTACCAAACCCCCTACGCTCTAACCACTAGACTACCAAACCCCCTACGCTCTAACCACTAGACTACCAAACCCCCTACGCTCTAACCACTAGACTATCAAACCCCCTACGCTCTAACCACTAGACTACCAAACCCCCTACGCTCTAACCACTAGACTACCAAACCCCCCTACGCTCTAACCACTAGACTACCAAACCCCCTACGCTCTAACCACTAGACTACCAAACCCCCTACGCTCTAACCACTAGACTACCAAACCCCCTACGCTCTAACCACTAGACTACCTAACCCCCTACGCTCTAACCACTAGACTACCTAACCCCCCTACGCTCTAACCACTAGACTACCTAACCCCCTACGCTCTAACCACTAGACTACCTAACCCCCCTACGCTCTAACCACTAGACTACCTAACCCCCTACGCTCTAACCACTAGGCTACCTAACCCCCTACGCTCTAACCACTAGGCTACCTAACCACTAGGCTACCTAACCCCCTACGCTCTAACCACTAGGCTACCTAACCCCCTACACTCTAACCACTAGACTAAATAACCCCCTACACTCTAACCACTAGGCTACCTGCCGCCCCCACACTCTAACCACTAGGCTACCTACACCTAGCCACTAGGCTACCTGCCGCCCCCACACTCTAACCACTAGGCTACCTACACCTAGCCACTAGGCTACCTGCCGCCCCCACACTCTAACCACTCGGCTACCTACACTCTAACCACACCCTAACCACTAGGCTACCTGCCGCCCCCCCTACACTCTAACCACTAGGCTACCTGCCGCCCGCCCCTACACTCTAACCACTAGGCTACCTGCCGCCCGCCCCTACACTCTAACCACTAGGCTACCTGCCGCCCGCCCCTACACTCTAACCACTAGGCTACCTGCCGCCCGCCCCTACACTCTAACCACTAGGCTACCTGCCGCCCGCCCCTACACTCTAACCACTAGGCTACCTGCCGCCCGCCCCTACACTCTAACCACTAGGCTACCTGCCGCCCGCCCCTACACTCTAACCACTAGGCTACCTGCCGCCCGCCCCTACACTCTAACCACTAGGCTACCTGCCGCCCGCCCCTACACTCTAACCACTAGGCTACCTGCCGCCCGCCCCTACACTCTAACCACTAGGCTACCTGCCGCCCGCCCCTACACTCTAACCACTAGGCTACCTGCCGCCCGCCCCTACACTCTAACCACTAGGCTACCTGCCGCCCCCCTACACTCTAACCACTAGGCTACCTACACTCTAACCACTAGGCTACCTACACTCTAACCACTAGGCTATACACTCTAACCACTAGGCTACCTACACTCTAACCACTAGGCTACCTACACTCTAACCACTAGGCTACCTACACTCTAACCACTAGGCTACCTACACTCTAACCACTAGGCTACCTACACTCTAACCACTAGGCTACCTACACTCTAACCACTAGGCTACCTACACTCTAACCACTAGGCTACCCGGCCCCCCTACACTCTAACCACTAGGCTACCCGCCCCCCCTACACTCTAACCACTAGGCTACCCGCCCCCCCCTACACTCTAACCACTAGGCTACCTACACTCTAACCACTAGGCTACCTACACTCTAACCACTAGGCTACCTACACTCTAACCACTAGGCTACCCGCCCCCCTACACTCTAACCACTAGGCTACCCGCCGCCTCTACACTCTAACCACTAGTCTACCCGCCCCCTCCTACACTCTAACCACTAGGCTACCCGCCCCCCTACACTCTAACCACTAGGCTACCCGCCCCCCCCTACACTCTAACCACTAGGCTACCCGCCCCTCTACACTCTAACCACTAGGCTACCCCCCTACACTCTAACCACTAGGCTACCCGCCGCCTCTACACTCTAACCACTAGGCTACCTGCCACCCCATCATGAGTCGTCCTCCCTCAGCAGCCTGTGTTACACTTCTACATCTGTCCAATGTCAATACAGAATATAGACCACTGCAGTTCATCACTCCAAATGATTTGACCTCTATGAAATATTTAGAAGTCATAGAATATATGGTGCAATGATCTCTCCCCCCCCCATGGATTATGATACAAATCAACCAAAATGAACACAATGCTGAACAGAGAATTATGAATGCACAAAGCCTTTCATTGACGCTCAACGCCATTCATACGCCCCCTATATCCTACCCCCCACGAGCCACTTCTCCCCTCCCCCACACGTTACCACCCAGCACGCGGATCACTGCGGTCATCGAGTGTGTGTGTGTGAGAGCTGTGTGACGCAGAGCCGAAAACGCGTCACTGAATTGAGAATGAAAAAAATAATAAGGGAATGTCGGACTGAGCAGAAATACACTGAAGGGAACAGAGAGAGAGGAGAGCAGAGCAGAGAGATGAGAGCAGAGCAGAGAGCAGAGCAGAGCAGAGAGATGAGAGCAGAGTAGAGTAGAGTAGAGAGATGAGAGCAGAGTAGAGAGATGAGAGCAGAGTAGAGTAGAGAGATGAGAGTAGAGTAGAGTAGAGTAGAGAGATGAGAGCAGAGTAGAGTAGAGAGATGAGAGCAGAGAGCAGAGCAGAGAGATGAGAGCAGAGCAGAGCAGAGAGATGAGAGCAGAGTAGAGTAGAGTAGAGAGATGAGAGCAGAGTAGAGAGATGAGAGCAGAGTAGAGCAGAGAGATGAGAGCAGAGCAGATGAGAGCAGAGTAGAGTAGAGAGATGAGAGTAGAGTAGAGAGATGAGAGCAGAGTAGAGTAGAGAGATGAGAGTAGAGTAGAGAGATGAGAGCAGAGTAGAGTAGAGAGATGAGAGCAGAGTAGAGTAGAGAGATGAGAGTAGAGTAGAGAGATGAGAGCAGAGTAGAGTAGAGAGATGAGAGTAGAGTAGAGAGGTGAGAGCAGAGTAGAGTAGAGAGATGAGCAGAGAGCAGAGAGATGAGAGCAGAGTAGAGTAGAGAGATGAGAGCAGAGTAGAGTAGAGAGATGAGAGCAGAGTAGAGTAGAGAGATGAGAGCAGAGTAGAGCAGAGAGATGAGAGCAGAGTAGAGTAGAGAGATGAGAGCAGAGTAGAGCAGAGAGATGAGAGCAGAGTAGAGCAGAGAGATGAGAGCAGAGTAGAGCAGAGAGATGAGAGCAGAGCAGATGAGAGCAGAGTAGAGAGATGAGAGCAGAGCAGATGAGAGCAGAGTAGAGTAGAGAGATGAGAGCAGAGTAGAGCAGAGAGATGAGAGCAGAGAGATGAGAGCAGAGTAGAGAGATGAGAGCAGAGAGTTGAGCAGAGCAGAGAGTTGAGAGCAGAGCGATGAGAGCAGAGTAGAGTAGAGTGATGAGAGTAGAGTAGAGTAGAGTATAGTAATGAGGGTAGAGTAGAGAGTAGAGTATAGTAATGAGAGCAGAGTAGAGAGTAGAGTATAGTAATGAGAGTAGAGTAGAGAGATGAGAGCAGAGTAGAGAGATGAGAGCAGAGTAGAGTAGAGAGATGAGAGCAGAGATGAGAGCAGAGTAGAGAGATGAGAGCAGAGTAGAGTAGAGTGATGAGAGCAGAGTAGAGTAGAGAGATGAGAGCAGAGATGAGAGCAGAGTAGAGTAGAGTGATGAGAGCAGAGTAGAGTGATGAGAGCAGAGAGAGACATTGTTTTCCTCAGTGAAAACAATGTACTGAGCAAATGTCAAATTGGCTTTTGACCAAATTACCGTACGACAGACCATGTATTCACAACCATGATTGACAATCAAACCAAAACAAAGGCAAAGTCTTCCCATGCCTTGTTGATTTAAAAAAATCTTTTGAATACAAATTGTTGGAAAGTGGTGTTTGGGGGAAAACGTATGACATTATGAAATCCACGTAGACAAAGAAGTGTGAGGTTAAAATTGGGAAATAAACACATTTCATTCCTCAGGGCCGGGGGGTGAGACAGGGATGCAGCTTAAGCCCCACCCTCTTCAACATATATATCAACAAATTGCCGAGGGCGCTAGAACAGTCTGCAGCACCCGGCCTCACCCTACTAGAATCTGAAGTCAAATGTCTACTGTTTGCTGATGTCTACTGGTGCTTCTGTCACCAACCAAGGAGGGCCTACAGCAGCACCTAGATCTTCTGCACAGATTCTGACAGACCTGGGCCCTGACAGTAAATCTCAGGAAGACAAAAATGATGGTGTTCCAAAAAAGGACCAGTCGCCAAGACAACAAATACAAATTCCGTTGCCCTAGAGCACACAAAAAAAAACTATACAAACCTCGGTCGCCACAGGTAACTTCCACAAAGCTGTGACCAATCTAAAAGACAAGGCAAGAAGGGCATTCCATGCCATCAAAAGGAACAAAATTCGACATCCCAATTAGGATCTAGCTAAAAATACTTGAATCAGTCATAGAGCCCATTGCCCTTTATGGTTGTGAGGTCTGGGGTCTGCGTACCAACCAAGAATTCACAATTATGCAAAACTATCCTTAATGTATTGTACAACATAGAAAGACCAAATAATGCATGTGAAGCAGAATTAGGCCGATACCCGCTAATTATCAAAATCCAGAAAAGAGCCGTTAAATTCTACAACCACCTAAAAGGAAGTGATTCCCAAACCTTCCATAACAAAGCCATCACCTTCAGAGAGATGAACCTGGAGAAGAGTCCCCTAAGCAAGCTGGTCCTGGGGCTCTGTTCACAAACACACCCTACAGAGCCCCAGGACAGCAGCACAATTAGACCCAATCAAATCATGAGAAAACAAAAAGATAATTACTTGACACATTGGAAAGAATTTACAAAAAAACTGAGCAAACTAGAATGCTATTTGAGCTGCAATTCCTAACCTCCTGCCAAGTGTTTGACCATATTAGAGACACATATTTCCCTCAGATTACACAGGCCGACAAAGAATTAGAAAACAAACCCAATTTTGATAAATTCCCATATCTACTGGGTGAAATTCCACAGTGTGCCATCACAGCAGCAAGATGTGTGACCTGTTGCCACAAGAAAAGGGCAACCAGTGAAGAACAAACACCATTGTGTAACGGCTTTCTTGTGGTGAAGTAGAGGCGGACCAAAACGCAGGGTGGTGATGATTCATGTTTGTTTAATAAAGGAAAACTATACATGAATAAACTACAAAACAATGAAATGTGAAAACCCAAAACAGCCCTATCTGGTGCAAAACCCAGAGACAGGAACAATCACCCACAAACACACAGTGAAACCCAGGCTATCTAAATATGGTTCCCAATCAGAGACAATGACTAACACCTGCCTCTGATTGAGAACCATATCAGGCCAAACATAGAAATAGACAAACTAGACATCCAACATAGAATGCCCACTCAGATCACACCCTGACCAACCAAAACATAGAAACATACAAAGCAAACTATGGTCAGGGTGTGACACATTGTAAATACAACCCATATTTATGTTTATTTATTGTCCCTCGTGTACCCTTAACCATTTGTACATTGTTACAACACTGTATATATATATATATATATATATATAAATAATATAAATAATATGACATTTCACATGTCTTTATTCTTTTGGAACTTCTGTGAGTGTAATATTTACTGTTCATTTGCATTGTTTATCATCTACCTCACTTGCTTAAGCGATGTTAATATATGTTTCACTAAAATAAAGCCCCTTGAATTGAAAACGGAGTGAGAGAGAAGTGGGAAGCAGCAGGGACGGAAGAGCGGGGATGCAGTCATCATCATCATCATCATCATCACAACGGAAACCTCACGAAGAGAGAGGAGAGGGGCTGGTGGGGGGTTAAGTTTCAAGTTTTATTAGTATTGGGTTGTTGTTTTTTATATATCCCCTGTAGCCACCCCATGCACATCCCAGGTGTGTGTGTGTGTGTGTGTGTGTGTGTGTGGTGTGTTTTAACGCCCCAATAAACACCTTGCATTGAGAGAGGTGGTTTGAAGCAGGGACAAATCGGTAGACAGTTCAGCACCATGGATAGCGACGAGTGTTGAAAACAAGACGCTGGTTTCACCATATACCGAGTGAACACACTGCTTTCCCAAATAGATACAGAGATTACGTCACGCTATGTAGCCTATGTAGCCTATTAGAAGGAGGTGAAAACCTTCAAAAAACATGTTCCATCCCTACCAGGTGTTGCGCATTGGATTTGAGAGTCAAAAACGACTTATGCAGATATGTAACCAAATATGCCAATACAGTTAATACAAGTATGTTGGGATAATGTCTCGAATGACTTGGCTATTATAATAAATAAATAAATAAATAAATAAATAAAACAGGGGTGAATCTGGCCGCATGTTCGTTTGTACCCGGGGCTCGGTTACCGATCCTAAATCGCGTCTATAGGCTGCATGCTGCCCATGTGCGGGAGAAAGTGAGTCACGCTGCGGTAACTTTCAACCATCGAGGAGCTGAGGCTCGCGCGGTGTCACGGAGAGCCTACGGGTTAACAGCATGCAGGCAAATGAGCCTATAGCTTCGTGATAAGAATGTTCCCGAATATAAAGCCTATAACTGCACCCCAAATAAGCCAATCAATAAACCAGGTAGAAATCAAGCCACAAGAAACGGTTTTGAATTTACCTCAGTCACTCAACCTCCCGTCATAACGCGTCACCACTGCAGCTTGACTGTTTCTCCAAGCAGGGAGATTAGTTACAGGACAGAAGCTGTCTTCTTCTCATCCACGTACCGTCTTCTGCTGATGCTGTCGCAGACAGGACAGTGTTGTCACACTGTCCCTTCTCGAGGACATGTCTTCTGCTCTTCTCCTGTCCACCCTGTTCTCCTTCTGTAATGTGGTTAGTCTGAGCGGGTTCTTTGGTTGTGGTTTTTATAGAGAAGCCGTAGTATTAGTACGGGATAAGGGGCACAGAGGGGAGGGGACAACTCATTCACTAAAAAGCATCACCTACACATCTACGTGCTTGGCCCTACGTCATAGACGGAATATTGTCCACGGAGGAGGTATTTATATAGACAAGACAGAGGAACGCGAGGGAGAGCCTACGAATCAAATTCAATGCAAGGGGCTTCATTGGTATGGGAAACACATGTTAACATTGCCAAAGCAAGAGAAGTAGATAATAAACAAAAGTAGATTTTTTTTTTGTGACAGTAAATATTACACTCACAAAAGTTCCAAAAGTTTAAAGACATTTCAAATGTCATATTATATTATGTATATAACGATGTGCAAATAGTACAAAAAATAAATTAAATAAACATAAATATGGGTTGTATTTACAATTGTGTTTGTTCTTCACTGGTTGCCCTTTTCTCGTGGCAACAGGTCACACATTTTGCTGCTGTGATGGCACACTGTGGAATTTCACCCAGTAGATATGGGAGTTTATCACAATTGGATTTGTTTTCTAATTCTGGATCTGTGTAATCTGAGGGAAATATGTGTCTCTAATATGGTCATACATTGGGCAGGAGGTTAGGAATTGCAGCTCAAATAACATTCTAGTTTGCTCCGTTTTTTTGTAAATTCTTTCCAATGTGTCAAGGAATTATCTTTTTGTTTTCTCATGATTTGGTTGGGTCTAATTGTGCTGCTGTCCTGGAGCTCTGTGGGGTCTGTTTGTGTTTGTGAACAGAGCCCCAGGACCAACTTGCTTAGGGGACTCTTCTCCAGGTTCATCTCTCTGAAGGTGATGGCTTTGTTATGGAAGGTTTGGGAATCGCTTCCTTTTAGGTGGTTGTAGAATTTAACGTCTCTTTTCTGGATGTTGATCATTAGCGGGTATCGGCCTCATTCTGCTCTGCATTATTTGGTGTTCTACGTTGTACACGGAGGATATTTCTGTCTCTGTCTCTCTCTGTCTCTGTGTCTCTGTCTCGCTCTGTCTCTCTCTCTCTGTCTCTCTCTGTCTCTCTCTCTCTCTCTCTCTGTCTCTGTCTCTCTCTCTCTGTCTCTCTCTCTCCCTGTCTCTCTGTCTCTCTCTCTCTCTCTGTCTCTCTCTCTCTCTCTCTCTCTCTCTGTCTCTCTCTGTGTCTCTCTGTCTCTCTCTCTCTGTCTCTCTCGCTCTCTCTCTGAGCTTGATCATACAAGTACTTGGGAGTATGGCTAGATGGCACACTGTCCTTCTCTCAGCACATATCAAAGCTGCAGGCTAAAGTTAAATCTAGACTTGGTTTCCTCTATCGTAATCACTCCTCTTTCACCCCAGTTGCCAAACTAACCCTGATTCAGATGACCATCCTACCCATGCTAGATTACGGAGATCGGCAGGTAAGGGTTCTCTCGAGCGACTAGATGTTCTTTACCATTCGGCCATCAGATTTGCCACCAATGCTCCTTATAGGACACATCACTGCACTCTATACTCCTCTGTAAACTGGTCATCTCTGTATACCCGTCGCAAGACCCACTGGTTGATGCTTATTTATAAAACCCTCTTAGGCCTCACTCCCCTCTATCTGAGATATCTACTGCAGCCCTCATCCACCACATACAACACCCGTTCTGCCAGTCACATTCTGTTAAAGGTCCCCAAAGCAAACACATCCCTGGGTCGCTCCTCTTTTCAGTTCGGCGGCAGGAAGCGACTGGAACGAGCTGCAACAAACACTCAAACTGGACAGTTTAATCTCCATCTCATCATTCAAAAGACTCAATCGTGGACAGTCTTACTGACAGTTGTGGCTGCTTTGTGTGAGGTATTGTTGTCTCTACCTTCTTGACCTTTGTGCTGTTGACTTTGTCCAATAATGTTTGTACAATGTTTTTGTGCTGCTACCATGTTGTTGTCATGTGTTTCTGCCTTGCTATGTTGTTGTCTTAGGTCTCTCTTTATGAGGAGTTGTGTCTCTCTTTGTGTCTCTGTCTCTCTCTGTTTTTGTCTCTCTCTCTGTGTCTCTCTGTCTCTGTCTTTGTCTCTCTCTCTCTGCCTCCATATCTCTCTCTGTCTTTCTGTAATCTACACAGAGATTGCAGTCGAATCAAAAGATAAAAAGCTCTCATCCTTACTTCCATATTCCCTTCTATCTCCCCTCTCTGACTCATACTGAAATCCCAGCATGCCTCCCTCCTCCCCTATCCTCCACCATCCTCCCTCCTCCCCCCACACTCTCATTTGTGTTTTCTCTCCCTTTGATTTCCAAGCTGACTGGAATGCAATGAGTAGAGCGAGAGAGACAGAGACAGAGACAGAGAGAGAGAGAGAGAGAGAGGGAGAGAGAGAGCGAGACAGAGAAAGAGAGAGAAAGAGGGAGAGAGTGTGATGGAGAAAGAGGAGAGAGAGAGACAGTGTGATGGAGAAAGAGGAGAGAGAGAGACAGAGAGAGAGACAGAGAGAGAGAGAGAGACAGTGTGATGGAGAAAGAGGAGAGAGAGAGACAGAGAGAGAGAGAGAGAGAGAGAGAGAGAGACAGAGAGAGAGAGAGACAGAGAGAGAGAGACAGTGTGATGGAGAAAGAGGAGAGAGAGAGACAGAGAGAGAGAGAGACAGAGAGAGAGACAGAGAGAGAGAGAGAGAGAGAGAGAGAGAGAGATTTGACATTTGTAATGTCTTTACTGTTTTGAAACTTCTGTATGTGTAATGTTTACTGTTAATTTTTGTTGTTTTTCACTTTATATATTCACTTTGTATGTTGTCTACCTCACTTGCTTTGGCAATGTTAACACATGTTTCCCATGCCAATAAAGCCCTTGAATTGAATTGAAAATTGAATTGAATTGAAATTGAATTGAATTGAATTGAATTGACAGAGAGAGAGAGAGAGAGAGAGAGAGAGAGAGAGAGAGAGAGAGAGAGAGAGAGAGAGAGAGAGAGAGAGAGAGAGAGAGAGAGAGAGAGAGAGAGAGAGAGAGAGAGAGAGAGAGAGACAGTGTGATGGATAAAGAGGAGAGAGAGAGACAGAGAGAGAGAGAGAGAGAGAGAGAGAGAGAGAGAGAGAGAGAGAGAGAGAGAGAGAGAGAGAGAGAGAGACAGAGAGAGAGACAGAGAGAGAGAGAGAGAGAGAGAGAGAGAGAAGCCAGAGGGAGAGAGAAAGAGACAGATCAGAGAGAATGGGACACCTACAGAGAGACAGAGAGAGAGAACAGAGAGAGACACTCAGAGAGAGACCCACAGAGGGAGAGAGAGAGAGAGACCCAGAGAGAGACCCAGAGAGAGAGAGACAGAGACCAGACCCAGAGAGACCCAGAGAGAGAGAGAGAGAGAGAGACAGAAACCCTAGAGAGAGAACCCACACACACACTCACTGCTGCCTGTTGTGTAATGAGGACTCTGCAGAGAGCAGAGGAAAAGAGGTCTGAAGCCAGTGGGTGTTGATTGGTGAAACCCCTCTCTCTCTCTCTCTCTCTCGCCCCATCACATTTCTCCCTCTACTGTTTAATGGGCACACCTACACTGTCGTGTACACACACATACTGAACACGCACCCACACTCCCTCCCACCCACACACACTCTCATACACACAAACCCTACCACCCACCCACCCACACTCCCTCCCACCCACACTCATTCCCACCCACACACCCACACACACTCTCATACACACAAACCCTAAACACTCCCACAAACCCACACACACACTCCCACCCATACACACGCTGAACACTGCCTGCCCTCCAGTACACCTACAGCACCCGATGTCAAAGAAGGCCCAGAAAATCATCAAGGACCTCAGCCACCTGGGTCACGGCCTGTTCACCCTCATCTAGAAGACTGAGACAGTAAAGGTGCATCAAACCAGGGAGAGAGAGAGACTGTTAAACAGCTTCTATTACCAGACCATCAGACTGTTGAACAGCTTCTATCACCATCAGACTGTTGAACAGCTTCTATTACCAGACCATCAGACTGTTGAACAGCTTCTATCACCATCAGACTGTTGAACAGCTTCTATTACCAGACCATCAGACTGTTGAACAGCTTCTATTACCATCAGACTGTTGAACAGCTTCTATTACCATCAGACTGTTGAACAGCTTCTATCACCATCAGACTGTTGAACAGCTTCTATTACCATCAGACTGTTGAACAGCTTCTATCACCATCAGACTGTTGAACAGCTTCTATTACCATCAGACTGTTGAACAGCTTCTATCACCATCAGACTGTTGAACAGCTTCTATTACCAGACCATCAGACTGTTGAACAGCTTCTATTACCATCAGACTGTTGAACAGCTTCTATCACCATCAGACTGTTGAACAGCTTCTATCACCATCAGACTGTTGAACAGCTTCTATTACCATCAGACTGTTGAACAGCTTCTATCACCAGACCATCAGACTGTTGAACAGCTTCTATCACCATCAGACTGTTGAACAGCTTCTATTACCATCAGACTGTTGAACAGCTTCTATTACCATCAGACTGTTGAACCTATGTTGACTGTTGAACAGCTTCAGACCATCAGACTGTTGAACAGCTTCTATCACCATCAGACTGTTGAACAGCTTCTATTACCAGACCATCAGACTGTTGAACAGCTTCTATCACCATCAGACTGTTGAACAGCTTCTATCACCATCAGACTGTTGAACAGCTTCTATCACCATCAGACTGTTGAACAGCTTCTATCACCAGACCATCAGACTGTTGAACAGCTTCTATCACCATCAGACTGTTGAACAACTTCTATCACCATCAGACTGTTGTGTAATACCAGGCCATCAGACTGTTGAACTTACACCTCCTCAGGTCTGTTATAGACCACCCTCTGTCTCCTGCCTGTGCTCTGATTGGTCCTTACACCTCCTCGGTTCTGTTATAGACCACACTCTGCCTCCTGCCTGTGCTCTGATTGGTCCTTACACTTCCTCAGGTCTGTTATAGACCACCCTCTGTCTCCTGCCTGTGCTCTTATTGGTCCTTACACTTCCTCGGGTCTTTTATAGACCACCCTCTGTCTCCTACCTGTGCTCTGATTGGTCCTTACACCTCCATAGGTCTGTTATAGACCACCCTCTGTCTCCTGCCTGTGCTCTGATTGGTCCTTACACCTCCTCAGAGTTTGTGTCATCAGATGACCTGAACTGGGACATGCTCAGGCCTCCCATCAGCAGGACGGTTTAAACCTCTCCCGATTGGCTACAGAAAGGATTCTTTAAACCTCTCCCTGATTGGCTCCAGCAGGATGCTTTAAACCTCTCCCTGATTGGCTCCAGCAGGTCGCTTTAAACCTCTCCCTGATTGGCTCCCACCAGATACAACCAAGTCTATGGTTATTTTCACTAATATGCCTGCTGAGTACACCTCTGGCATTTTCTGCCAGGGCCTTAATTAATGGCCACTGTTTCCTGTTTCTGCAATAGAACCACTGTTTAATGTCCCCCTTTGACTATTGTCAAACGTCTATTTAAGCACTTCAATGAGCAGGCCTTCCTACACAACCTGGGGAAATGGGGATACCTAGTCAGTCGCACGACTGAATGCATTCGACCTAAATGTGTCTTCCGCATTTAACCCAATGCTGGGGGGGTGCCTTAATCAATGTCATTGGTTAACTGCCTCGCACAAGGGCAGAACAGCAGATTTTTTCAACCTTTTCCCGAATTGGGGATTCAAACCAGCAACCTTTTGGTTACTGGCCTAACGCTCTTAACCGCTACATTACCTGCCATCTGTACACTGGCCCAGAATCGACTTATCCCCTCGGTTGAGGACGTTCGGTCCTATTCCTCAAAGTCCTTAATGAACATGTCCTCCTTCAAAAAGTTACAGCCTCTGGTTTAGCACAGAACTGACAAGGAGATGACTGTGGACAACAGGAAAAAGAGGACCGATCACGCCCCTATTCTCATCGACGGGGCTGCAGTGGAGCAGGTTGAGAGCTTCAAGTTCATCGATGTCCACATCACCAACAAACTAGACCGTCGTGAAGAGGACACGACAAAGCCTATTCGCCCTCGGGAAACTAAAAAGATTGGTTGCATCACTGCCTGGTACGGCAACTGCTCGGCCTCCGACCGCAAGGCGCTACAGAGGGTGGTGCGTACGACCCAGTACATCACTGGGACCAGGCTGTCACGACTTCCACTGCAGGTGGCTCCTCTTCCTGTTCGGGCGGCGCTCCGCGGTCTACTAGGTCCCACCGATCACTTTTCTTTTTTTGGTTTGGCTTTCTTCTTGTGTTCACCTGTGTCTAGTTTAGGCTAATCAGTGGGTCTCTCTCCTGCCACCGAGGTTTTGTGTGGGAATGTTTTTTACTTTTTGGTTTGGTTTTGTCTGTCTTGTGTTCACCTGTGTCTAGTTTAGGCTAATCAGTGGGGTATTTAATCTCTCCCTACCCGTTTTGGTTTTTTGGTTTTGTGTGGGAATGTTTGTGTTACTGTGTTGGTTTGGTTTTTGTCTGTCTTGTGTTCACCTGTGTCTAGTTTAGGCTAATCAGTGGGGTATTTAATCTCTCCCTACCCGTTAGGTTTTGTGTGGGAATGTTTGTGTTACTGTCGTTGGTTTGGTTTTGTCTGTCTTGTGTTCACCTGTGTCTAGTTTAGGCTAATCAGTGGGGTATTTAATCTCTCCCTACCCGTTAGGTTTTGTGTGGGAATGTTTGTGTTACTGTCATTGGTTTGGTTTTGTCTGTCTTGTGTTCACCTGTGTCTAGTTTAGGCTAATCAGTGGGGTATTTAATCTCTCCCTACCCGTTAGGTTTTGTGTGGGAATGTTTGTGTTACTGTCGTTGGTTTGGTTTTGCGTTTTCTCTTCTGTTTAACAGGTGAAATTCTTTGATCTCCTGCACCTTACCTGTGACCTTTGATCTCCTGCACCTTACCTGTGACCTTTGATCTCCTGCACCTTACCTGTCAGGTCACCTGACTCCACACCCACCTCTCCTAGGGAGAATCTGACACAAGCTGCCTGCCATCCAGGACCTCTACACCAGGCGGTGTCAGAGGAAGGCCCTAAAAATTGTCAAAGACCCCAGCCACCCCAGTCACAGACTGTTCTCTCTACTACCGCATGGCAAGCGGTAGCGGAGTGCCAAGTCTAGGACAAAAAGGCTTCTCAACAGTTTTTACCCCCAAGCCATAAGACTCCTGAACAGGTAACCAAATGGTTACCCAGACTATTTGCATTATGTCCCGTCCCCCCAACCCCTCTTTTATGCTACTGCTACTCTCTGTTCATCATATATGCATAGTCACTTTAACTATACATTCATGTACATATGTACATACTACCTCAATTGGCCCGACCAACCAGTGCTCCTGCACATTGGCTAACCGGGCAATATGCATTGTGTCCCACCACCCACCACCCCCTCTTTACGCTACTGCTACTCTCTGTTCATCATATATGCATAGTTACTTTAACCATATCTACATGTACATACTACCTCAATCAGCCCGACTAACAGGTGTCTGTATGTAGCCTCGCTGCTTTTATAGTCTGTCTTTTTACTGTTGTTTTATTTCTTTACTTACCTATTGTTCACCTAACACCTTTTTGCACAGTTGGTTAGAGCCTGTAAGTAAGCATTTCACTGTAAGGTCTACTACACCTGTTGTATTCAGCATTTCACTGTAAGGTCTACTACACCTGTTGTATTCAGCATTTCACTGTAAGGTCTACTACACCTGTTGTATTCAGCATGTCACTGTAAGGTCTACTACACCTGTTGTATTCATCATTTCACTGTAAGGTCTACTACACCTGTTGTATTCAGCATTTCACTGTAAGGTCTACTACACCTGTTGTATTCAGCATTTCACTGTAAGGTCTACTACACCTGTTGTATTCAGCATTTCACTGTAAGGTCTACTACACCTGTTGTATTCAGCATTTCACTGTAAGGTCTACTACACCTGTTGTATTCAGCATTTCACTGTAAGGTCTACTACACCTGTTGTATTCAGCATTTCACTGTAAGGTCTACTACACCTGTTGTATTCAGCATTTCACTGTAAGGTCTACTACACCTGTTGTATTCAGCATTTCACTGTAAGGTCTACTTGTATTCAGCATTTCACTGTACACCTGTTGTATTCAGCATTTCACTGTAAGGTCTTCTACACCTGTTGTATTCAGCATTTCACTGTAAGGTCTACTACACCTGTTGTATTCAGCATTTCACTGTAAGGTCTACTACACCTGTTGTATTCAGCATTTCACTGTAAGGTCTACTACACCTGTTGTATTCAGCATTTCACTGTAAGGTCTACTACACCTGTTGTATTCAGCATTTCACTGTAAGGTCTACTACACCTGTTGTATTCAGCATTTCACTGTAAGGTCTACTACACCTGTTGTATTCGGCGCACGTGACAAATTAACTTTGATTTGATCTTCCACGAACCCCTCTGATTGGCTACTCTTTAGAGAAGCAAGGAACAAGTGCACTCAGTCCCTCCCTGAACACTGTGCTGACCACCCTAACAACATCCAGCATGCCTTCAACAGGAACCTGCCCCCAATACTCTTTCCTTGAACGGCTCAGGGCTAGAGTATGTCTACACCTATAAATATCTTGGTATATGGCTGGGCTGCTCTCATTCCATTACCACATCAGCCACCTTGGGTCTAAAGTTACATACAGGAATGGAATGAGCTTCCTTCACCCACTCTGCCAAGCTCACCATCCTGGACGATGGTCATGTAGTTTACAGGCCTAACCTCAATAGACGAGACGTAATTTACCACACTGCCATCCACTTTGTTACCAGTGCCTACTTTCAATGCTCATCACTGTGACCTTTACACCCTGGTCAACTGGCCCTCGTTACCGACACAACGCCAGATTTACTGGTGTTCCCCCTCTACCTCAGCTTCCTCCTCTACCTCAGCTCCCTCCTCTACCTCAGCTTCCCTCCTCTACCTCAGCTTCCCACTCTACCTCAGCTTCCCTCCTCTACCTCAGCTCCCTCCTCTACCTCAGCTCCCGCCTCATCATCTCCTCTACTTCAGCTCCCTCCTCTACCTCAGCTTCCTCCTCCTCATCTCCTCTACCAATAGCAACCTGGGCTCTGGTAGATGTATCACAAGGGTCATTCAAAAGTCATTTATTTGTGTGTGTGTGTGTGTGTGTGTGTGTGCGTGCGTGTGTACTGGCCTTTATTCCGTAGTGAATCGGTGTTGCTAGGGAAATGAGGATGTTTACTCTACTGTCAAGTAGAGCAGACTGCTGCTATGGTTACAACATCTCTCTGCACTGTTGCTAATACTGTCCCCCCCCCATGTGCTGTCTCTCTCTACTATCTGTCCCTCTCTATACCTCTCTCCACACCTCCCTCCCTCTCTCTACACCTCCCTCCCTATCTCTACCTCCCTTCCTCTCTCTCTCTCCCTCCCTCTCTCTATACCTCCCTCTCACTCCCTTTATACCTCCATCTCTCTCTCACTCCCTTTATACCTCCCTCTCTCCCTCTCACTCCCTTTATACCTCCCTCTCTCTTTACCTCCCCCTCTCTCTATACCTCCCTCTGTCTCCCTCTCTCTCTCTATTCCTCCCTCTCTTTCTCTATATGTCTCTCTCTCTATATATACCTCCCTCTCTCTGTATACCTCCCTCTCTCCCCCTCTCTCTATATACCTCCCTCTCTCTCTCTCTCTTTACCTCCCTCTGTCTATACCTCCCTCTCTCTATTCCTCCCTCTCTTTCTCTATACGTCTCTCTCTCTATACCTCCCTCTCTCCCCCTCTCTCTATATACCTCCCTCTCTCTCTCTCTCTCTTTACCTCCCTCTGTCTATACCTCCCTCTCTCTATATTCCTCCCTCTCTTTCTCTATACGTCTCTCTGTCTATACCTCCCTCTCTCTGTCTGTCTATACCTCCCTCTCTCTGTCTGTCTATACCTCCCTCTCTCTGTCTGTCTATACCTCCCTCTCTCTGTCTGTCTATACCTCCCTCTCTCTGTCTGTCTATACCTCCCTCTCTCTGTCTGTCTATACCTCCCTCTCTCTCTATTCCTCCCTCTCTTTCTCTATACGTTTCTCTCTATATATATACCTCCCTCTCTCTATTCGGTCTGTTTCTGATAGGAAATACAAAGAGAGTGTTCAGCAGAAAGAAAGAGTGGGAGATGTAATGATGAGAGATGGAGAGAGGGGACAAACAACCAGAGGGGGCTGGTGGGTGGAGCTATAGGAGAATAAGGCTAATTTGTGATTGTAAATGGAATGGTATCAAACACTTCAAACATATAGAAACCCCACGTTTGACTCCGTTCCATTACAATGAGCCCGTCTTCTTATAGCTCCTCCCACCAGCCTTCTCTGCTAGCAATTTGGTTGGACACATTCTAAAATATTCATATTTAAGTTCCTGTAGTTGTGTGACTGTCTGTCGTCCAGAGATCGTAAGAGGATGCTGGAAGCTGCAGTGTGTTTGAGCATTGCCAGCCAGGACTTTGAGACTCACTTAATCATATCCAATCGATACTGACACCTGCTGGTCAATGTCTGTAACTGCATATTAAAGATGAACAGGAGCAGTAAGCTAAATATGCCATTCTGCGCACTCACTCGCTCACTCTAGCATTGCCAACAAAGCCATTACAGCCGTGTGTGTGTTTTGTTTGTTATATGCCCATATTTACTCCCTGTCTTTTCCTATGTCATTCTTAACACACCGCATGACTCATTGGATGACTCACAGGCCCCATGAGAGAGGGAGAGATGAGGAGAGAGAGGGAGAGATGAGGATGACTGAGGAGAGAGAGGGAGAGATAGGCCCCAGGAGAGAGAGAGATGAGAGAGAGAGAGAGACAGAGAGAGAGAGAGAGAGAGAGAGAGAGAGAGATGAGGAGAGAGAGAGAGAGAGAGAGAGAGATGAGGAGAGAGAGAGACAGAGAGAGATGAGGAGAGGAGAGAGAGAGAGATGAGGAGAGAGAGAGAGAGAGAGAGAGAGAGAGAGAGAGACAGAGAGAGAGAGAGATGAGAGAGAGAGAGACAGAGAGAGATGAGGAGAGAGAGAGAGAGAGAGAGAGAGAGAGAGAGAGAGAGAGAGAGATCTCAAGAGAAGACAGGCTATGTGCTCACTGCCCACAAAATGAGGTGGAAACTGAGCTGCACTTCCTAACCTCCTGCCCAATGTATGACCATATTAGAGAGACATATTTCCCTCAGATTACACAGATCCACAAAGAATTCGAAAACAAATCCAATTTTGATGAACTCCCATATCTACTGGGTGAAATCCCACAGTGTGCCATCACAGCAGCAAGATTTGTGAACAAACACAATTGTAAATACAACCCATATTTATGCTTATTTATTTTCCCTTGTGTACTTTAACCATTTGTACATTGTTACAACACTGTATATATATATATATAATATGACATTTGTAATGTCTTCATTGTTTTGAAACTGTGTAATGTTTACTGTACATTTTTATTGTTTATTTAACTTTTGTATATTATCTACCTCACTTGCTTTGGCAATGTTAACACATGTTTCCCATGCCAATAAAGCCCCTTGGATTCAATTGAGAGAGAGAGAGAGAGAAAGAGAGAGAGAGATGAGGAGAGAGGGAGAGATGAGGAGAGAGAGAGAAAGAGAGAAAGAGAGACAGACAGACGGACGGACGGACGGACGGACGGACAGACAGACAGACAGAAACAGAGAGTGAGAGAGACAGATAGAGAGAGACAGAGACACAGAGAGAGAAACAGGGAGAGAAACAGAGAGAGAGAACAAAAGAGGGGTGAGTAACAGAGGAGTAACAAGGGAATGGGGAAGTTAAAGAGATGGCCTCTCGAATAGCGCAGTGGTCTAAAGTGAGGTGACACTACTTCCTGGTTCGAATCCAGGCTCTGTCGCAGCCAGCCGCGACCGGGAGACCCATGGGGCGGCGCACAATTGACCCAGCGCGTCCGGGTTAGGGGAGGGTTTGTCCGGCAGGGATGTTCTTGTCCCATTGCGCACTAGCGACTCCTGCGGCGGGTCGCCAGGTATATGGTGTTTCCTCCAACACATTGGTGCGGCTGGCTTCCGGGTTAAGCGAGCATTGTGTCAAGAAGCAGTGTGGCTTGGCTGGGTTGTGTCTCGGAGGACGTCTGTCCCGTGTCCGTATGGGAGTTACAGCGATGGGACAAGACTAACTACCAATTGGATATCACAAAATTGAGGAGAAAAGGGGTACAAAAACGTAAGAGGTGGAGAGAAAGCAAGGAAGAGATGAGAAGAGAACAATGAAAGATATGGAAGGAACATAAAACTGAAGATCGACCGTGTGTGGGAGAGATAAAATGCATGTTGTAAAAAGAGCCTCTTGGTATAGAGAATGAGAAAATATGATGTATAATTTGGACTAAAACAGAGCTTATTTTTACATATTAAAAAAAAAACATTTACTCGCATTTCAGCATCTCTGTAGACGAAGTCAACCTCACTTCATTTACCACCCAACCATTTTATCTTAGGCAAGAAGCCGACAAGATTCACACTGGACTTCACCAAAGCCATCAATCAGCATCAGGTTCTATCTATCGGGTAATGGTTAGCACTCTGGTCTCTACATTTTCTCCATAAGCATTTTGGAATCTGAGAATAAATAGAGATGAATATATTGATAAAAGTCATTTTGTCCGAGAGAGATATACATGGTTATCAAAACGACAGAGTAAACCTACATGAAACACAGCCCTCATTTGTAGCGTTTCTAAAATCCCATATGGGTGAAATTAATGGTGGGAAAAACGATTGGAACCATTTCCCTGTTTGACCGCAAGGTTTTATGGGTATTATCACACCTCCACTGTGGGGCTCTATATGGCCCACTGGTTCCTTTGAAGCCTCTCATTGGCAAATACACTATAAATGTATGGACTCTATTTCAGCCCCACCTGTATCTGACAGGTGTATAAAAATCAAACACACAGCAATGCAATCTCCATAGACAAACATTGACAGTAGAATGGCCTCACTGAAGAGCTCAGTGACTTTCAATGTGGCACCAGTGTAACAGTATAACTTTAGACTGTCCCCTCGCCCATACCCGGGCTCGAACCAGGGACCCTCTGCACACATCAACACCTGACACCCACGAAGCATCATTACCCATCGCTCCACAAAAGCCGCGGCCCTTGCAGAGCAAAGGGGAACTACTACTTCAAGGTCTCAGAGCAAGTGACGTCACCGATTGAAACGCTGCTAGAGCAGCCCCGGTGCTGTTATTGTGAAGTGGAAATGTCTAGGAGCAACAACGGTTTAGCCACAAAGTGGTAGGCCACATAAGCTCACAGAACAGGACCGCCGAGTGCTGAAGCGCATACAAATCGTCTGTCTTCTATACAAACTGCCTCTGGAAGCAACGTCAGCACAATAAATATTCGTTGGGAGCTTCATGAAATGGGTTTCCGTTGGCCGAGCAGCCGCACACAAGCCTACGATTATAAATGCAAAGGTAAAGACATTATTAGCAGCATTACTTTATTGGCAGTATTTAAATTATCAGCTGCCTAATTCATTCTGAAGATGTTGGTTATACTGACAAGATACATGTCTCTTCGCCCCTAACAATGGGAGTCATTGTCCACAAAGCGGCATGGTGGGCTGTCTAGATCCCACCCCTCCATTCTTTGCGTGGTGGATACATATTATTATTGTATTATTGTAATCTATTTTTTAAAATAAATATTCGATGAGGGTTGTTGACGTTGACATCGACATTTTCTCGAGAAGACTCCGAGGCGGCAGGGTAGCCTAGTGGTTAGAGTGTTGGACTAGTAACCAGAAGGTTTCAAATTCAACCCCCCCGAGCTGACAAGGTACAAATCTGTCGTTCTGCCCCTGAACAGGCAGTTAACCCACTGTTCCTAGGCCGTCATGGAAAATAAGAATTTGACTTGCCTAGTTAAAAAAAAAAAAGTGTTTTTTCCTCAAAGCTGCCGGGATGTACTGCTTATATCAGTACACTCGTAAGAACTTAAGCATTACGAAACTTCTATTCGATCAAAT
Organism: Oncorhynchus tshawytscha; assembly: GCF_018296145.1. Lineage (NCBI taxonomy): Eukaryota > Metazoa > Chordata > Actinopteri > Salmoniformes > Salmonidae > Oncorhynchus > Oncorhynchus tshawytscha. Next base: position 47,785,899 of record NC_056458.1, on the reverse strand, counting down.
AAACCTTACGAAGCAAAACAACCGGTACATTTTTTGGGGGGGGGGATTGACCAAATTCGACAGTCATTGACCATTATAAAAACTCCTTGCTTGGTGCGCGAAGCAACGCCCGCTGCTGGAGGGTGTTGGACCTCCCGCTTCCTCTCCGGTGCGTTCGTAAATGCGCTGAATAATTCATGAGTTTACGAATCACCCTCTGTTATTGCTTCGTCTGACGGGCTGTTTGGCCACTGCTAACTATAGTCGACTAAATAGCCTATTGATCTCACAAGAAGTAGAACTAAAGTAAACGGTTTTTAAATTATTATTTAAAAAAATATATAATCTTAACATTTTCCAAAATCGTTTAAAAAGGATTGCAAGTCAGATCACTTTGGGCAATGGCCTGATTTGTTTAGTAGGCTAGTACAAATGGTAGTTTATTTTTTTGTAGGCCAACCTATGCCTTGTTTCGGCATCTTAACTAAAACATTTTGAATTAATATTTATCCAAATTCATTTCGTAAAAAAACAACAACAACAACAACAACAACAACAACAACAAAACGCAATGTGACAGTTCCAGCTTGACTACCGACACTGTAGGCGACAGAATATTACACAGGTGTGTTTTTTGGTTTCTCAACGCGCTACTCTTGTGTGCGTGTGTGTATAATGTGTGTGTGTGTGTGTATAATGTGTGTGTGTGTGTGTATAATGTGTGTGTGTATAATGTGTGTGTGTATAATGTGTGTGTGTGTGTGTGTATAATGTGTGTGTGTGTGTGTGTGTGTATAATGTGTGTGTGTGTGTGTGTGTATAATGTGTGTGTGTGTATAATGTGTGTGTGTGTATAATGTGTGTGTGTGTGTGTGTGTGTATAATGTGTGTGTGTGTATAATGTGTGTGTGTATAATGTGTGTGTATAATGTGTGTGTGTGTGTGTGTGTGTGTATAATGTGTGTGTGTATGTGTGTGTGTGTGTGTGTGTGTATAATGTGTGTGTGTGTGTGTGTGTGTGTGTGTGTGTGTGTGTGTGTGTGTAATGTGTGTGTGTGTGTGTAATGTGTGTGTGTGTGTGTGTAATGTGTGTGTGTGTGTGTGTGTGTGTGTGTGTGTGTGTGTGTGTAATGTGTGTGTGTGTGTGTGTAATGTGTGTGTGTGTGTGTGTGTGTGTGTGTGTGTGTGTGTGTGTGTGTGTGTGTGTGTGTATAATGTGTGTGTGTATAATGTGTGTGTGTATAATGTGTGTGTGTGTATAATGTGTGTGTGTGTACACAGAAACCAAGATGGCGGACGAACTAGACCGAGTTCGGATTTCAGCTGCGGAGCTGCGAGCTGAAGCGTCGACTTTGACCAACCATCACGACGATTGTCACAGAGGTGAGAGCGATCACCCGACTGGTATCGTTATAAACCACGAAAGAGAACAACAACAACAAACGAGGGTGTGAACAAAACGTATAAACGGAAACGAAGTAGTTAGCTTGCTAGCTAACGTTAGCTATCTGATGTAACGGCAGCTAGAAGCATCATGTGGTATTTTATTTTCAAAACACCCTTCTACCTCCTCTTCATCCTCCTCTTCCTCCACCCAGGGGACTCACTCACCCCCCTGGACTCTCACAACCGACTGTCGGTCGGTTCATGTCCCCGTCAGCCCGTAGACCGAGGTTCCCCGCCGGCTGCAGTGGTTTGGGCTCTGTGGTCGGTTAGTGTTATAGCAGCAGAGACGAGCTTCTGGTTTTACCCTCAAATACAACAACACTATGTGGCTGTTCTCTTTACAGGCCACAGTTAACGTTGTTGTTATGGAAGAAGGCTGGCGAAAGTGTACAGTTGAACTAGTTGGTTAGCGCACACAAGTTGGGAATAATGTTTTGTTTAGCGTTATTTTATATATATATATATATTTTTTTAAACTAAGTATATCATTATGGCAACCACACTAACTAGCTACACACACACACACACACACACACACATATATATATACACACACATCTTTCCTAAATGATCATTGATGAGGCCACTCCGGTTGTCATGGAGAATATTTTTTATTCTAAGGCCATCACTAAGGTACCTGTTTTAAAAAAATAATAAAAATCTGACAATCATGATCTTCAGTCTCAGAGTCTGGGCCATGATGAGCTGAACAGGTGTGTTTGAGTAGGGCTGGAACTAAACCCTGCTCACCTAACCCAGTAGCTTTTCCAGGACCTTAAATTGGAGACTCCCCTGTTGGACTGACTGATCTTACTCACGTATGCTGGGCAATACACTACACCACTTATAAAATCGTAATAACTTGGACACACTCACACTTCCGGATTTTCCTCGTCCCAAATCTTTCATTTTGTCCAGTCTCAACCCCAGGACGTGCTCACGTCACACGATGATTCCCTAGTTGATCCTGCCTTGCGTTTCTCAGTTGTTCTAGGAAAGAAATGTTGACGCAAACAGTGAGCTGCTTTTTATGTGCAGAAATACCAAAAGAGACAGAGGCCCAGAATATGGACTTAATATACAAAATAATAATGATATAATTATCTTTTTGATTTCTATCATGGTAGGATGGCTATGTAATATTGGTGGAGTTTGTTTTGCATGGCCCGGTGATCCAGGTGTGTGGAGATTTGACTTAAGGACCAATGGAATGGTCTCCCATCACCTCGGTCCTCACAGTGTTGTTGTTGTTGTTGTTGTTGCTTTCCTCTTCACTGTTGTTGTTTTGGTCTCACATGCTGAGTGCTCATTAGCTATTGGCAACAGTCCTTGCCCAATCGTGCTCATACGACAACATGCACGACCAACATTGCAGACACGTCAGAAAATGATCAGGACATCTGGACAGGGGTCTGGATAACGAAACAGCCGTCGGTGCGCCCTTGACCCTCTCAAACTACGCCAGTCTCGACGTATTGATCCAAGTTCATAGGATTTTGCCCAGATCGTGAACATTTAGAGTTTGACTGGTATTAGCTGTTATTCAGGCCCTGGGGCAGCTGTGTCATTGTTTGTTGTCTTTGTTGAAGTACAGAGTACAGGTGCACTACGTTATCAGGCAGACTGTTCTTCCTGCTATCGCTTTCTCTCTTACCTCCTGCTCTCACCTTCTGGCACTTTCTCCTGCTGTGTGTTAGTCAGAGGAGACTGAGAAAGAACTAAATTTACTCGACTGAGCAAGAGGGAGTGGAAATGAGGATAGAGGGAGTGGAAATGAGGATAGAGGGAGTGGAAATGAGGATAGAGGGAGTGGAAATGAGGATAGCGGGAGTGGAAATGAGGACAGAGGGAGTGGAAATGAGGACAGAGGGAGTGGAAATGAGGGCAGAGGGAGTGGAAATGAGGATAGAGGGAGTGGAAATGAGGACAGAGGGAGTGGAAATGAGGACAGAGGGAGTGGAAATGAGGACAGAGGGAGTGGAAATGAGGACAGAGGGGGAGTGGAAAGGACAGAGGGAGGGAAATGAGGACAGAGGGAGTGGAAATGAGGACAGAGGGAGTGGAAATGAGGATAGAGGGAGTGGAAATGAGGATAGAGGGAGTGGAAATGAGGATAGAGGGAGTGGAAATGAGGATAGAGGGAGTGGAAATGAGGATAGCGGGAGTGGAAATGAGGATAGAGGGAGTGGAAACGAGAGGGCGAAAGAGAGAAGGAGAAGGGGCTCTGACCTTCAGAACGGATTGTGTGTCTCTGTTGAAAAGTCAGTCATCACAACTAATATCTCCCATTCTCCTCTCCCATCTCTATTTCTTTCCCAACACTTTCTCTCCCTTTCGTACCCCTCTCTCTGTCACAGAGGAGCGAGGAGAGGAGGGACGTGGCCAACGACAGCAGCGTCACCACGGCAACGACCCGTCAAAACGCCCTGACCTGCAGCGCTACACGCCCGGGGCTGGCCACGGCAACCGTCGCCATGACAGCGAGGACGGCGGCGTAGTCATCTCCCCTGGAGACCCGTTAGCCACGACCTCTGACCCTGAGGTGGAACTGGTGATGTCACTGCCACAGGAGGAGGAAGAAGGACACAACATGGCTGCCACTGAGACAGTTTCAACTGAACCTGGATGTATAGATGGAGGGATGGGGAAAGGAGGAGGAGAGAAATGTGGAGGAGGTTTTACTTCAAACCGGGGTGGATGCTCTCGAGCGCCTGCACAACAGAGGACTCGAAGAGTTGACCACCACACCACCAGAGCAGACAACAACAACAACAGTAGTAGCAGTAGTGCAAAGGGACCGTCAGGCTCAGCTAACCGACCACAGAACTCCAGACAGAGGGATGAGGTGAGAGGGAAGAACCAGAGGGGTAGAGAGCCAGCAGGGCGTTCCCCTGGCTCTCCCAAGGCCACCAGGAAGACCCGTAAACCTGACCGAGAGATCTACCAGCCTGGGGGTCGGAGGAGCACCACCACCACCCAGGGGGAAGAGGGAAGAGAGACAGATAAACCTGCTCCTGGTCCCCCTGATCCTGTCAGAGAGGAAAGCCAAGCCAGGAGGGAACCAGTCATATGGAGAGAGAAAGAGGAAGAAGGCAGAGGGGGTGAAGAGACAGGCAGAAGGCAGGGGAGGAGAGAAACAGGGAAAGCAGCCGTCTCAGACCATGGAGTAGAGAACCTGACTGGAAAGATACAGACACTCTGTGTGACTGCCCCACCTGGGAGAGAAGAGGAGGGGAAGAGAGGAGAGGGCGAGGAAGGAGTAGGCAGGAGGAGGAAGGCAAGCGGTGAGGGCAGGAGGAGCAGAGCTGGAGGTGGAGGCAAGGGACGAGTAGGAGGAGGAAATGAAGGATGCGAGAAGACTGAGGAGGAGAAGAAGAAGAGAGAGAGGGGAAACCGCAGGAACAGAGGAGGTGGGGAGAAAGGGGAGAATCAGGACTCCAGGAGAAGAGGAGGAGAGGGTGAGCGAGGGATGACCGAGAGAGACAGGAGAGTGTCGGAAGAAGATGGAGAGAGGGAAGCGAACCGTCCTGCAGATGCACAGCCAGCAAAGGGAAGAGAAAAACAGAGGGATAGAGATACTGAGAGAGACAACCAGAGAGGGAACAACAGACCCCAACCTCTACCCTCAGATATAAACAGAGAGAAGAATGGAGAGATGCAGAGAAACAGAGATAGGAGTGAGAGATGCAGGACTAACACTAACAACCACCACCACTCGTCATCTTCCTCTAAACACAACTCCAAGTCAAACATCAGAAGACCCAGGAATCGCACCTACAGCACCAGTTCTGCCAGCAGTGGCACCAGCCTGGACGGACTGGGACAAGGGGATGATCGTAGGGAGGACAGGGCCCGACGAGACCGACTGGGGCACAGGGAGAGAGATGGAGGAGAGGGAGGAGGAGGTCAGCTACCGAACAGGAGGAGAAACACTAGAGACTCCTCAACAGACTCACTGGAGGAGAGGAGGAGAGATGGGGGAGAGGAGTACTTGAGCCCCCTGTGGAGGAGAGGGGAGGAGGAGAGCAGAGGGGGAAGAGGACACAGAGGAGGAGGGAGAGGAGGGCTCCTGAAAGTGTCTCAGAGCGACAGACAGTCAGGTACCTCCCATGCCACCTCAGGCCCCAGCGATGACCCCCAGGGGCGCCTCAGGCAGGGCACTCTGCCTCGTGGTAAGGAGAGGGGCATTCTCATCCTCCCCGCCCACACTGACCTCTCCAATTTGCCGACGGAGCCCGGGCCAAGGCTCCTTTTTGGTGGGATTCGAGGAGGAAAAGAGGCGGGACTAGGGAGAGGAGGAAGGGGCGGAGGAACAAGGCGGCTCTGGGATCCCAACAACCCCGACCAGAAACCCGCTCTCCGGCTCTCCCAGCATGCCTCTCTCCAGCAGCAGCAGCCCATGTACCTTCAGACGGGCGGCGGTTACGGAGCGCTGCACTTCCTGGATACGGACGACGAGGCTGCAGGGAGTCCCCCGGTCCGCCAGGGGGAGCACTTCTACCCCCAGCAGGAGGCCGCAGCCATGGCCCAGGCCTTCTACAAGTACCAGAACTCTGACAACCCTTACCCTTACAATGCCAACCCTAATGCACGTTACCCGTACCCCTACCACACTATGCCTACCACCCCCTACCAGATGCCCTCTTCCAATGGCATTTACCCAGCCCAGTTTTACGGGGAGTATAGGGGCCAGGGGTACCAGACTGGGGCTGGAGCAGGTCTGACACCAGAGGAGGTGGAGCAGCAGGCCAGGGGAGAGCTGGGGAGACAGCTGAGGGCTGCAGACAGCCAGGAGTTACAACTCAGCAACCTCCTATCTAGAGACAGACTCAGTGCTGACGGACTGGACCGCATGGCTCAACTCAGGTAAAATGTTGGGGAGAGGGACAGGGTAGGATATGAAGGGAAGAGAGGGACAGGGTAGGATGGAGGGACAGGGTAGGATAAGGGGAGAGGGATAGGGTTGGATGGAGGGACAGGGTAGGATGGAGGGAAGAGGGACAGGGTTGGATGGAGGGACAGGGTAGGATGGAGGGAAGAGGGACAGGGTAGGATGGTGGGAGAAGGACAGGGTGGGGGAGGGTGGGAGAGGAGGACAGGGTGGGAGGGAGGAGACGGACAGGGTGGGAGGGAGGGAGAGGGACAGGGTAGGATGGAGGGAAGCAGGAGAGGGACAGGGTAGGAGAGAGGTAGGGACAGGGTAGGAGGGAGGGAGGAGATGTCAGGGTAGGATGGATTGAGGGTGGGAGCTCCAACTTGGTAATATGCTGGGGGCTGCAACTTGTCTGAAAACTGACTAAGCTCCTTTCTGTCTTGTCTCCTTTTCACCCCCCTCCCCCAGAGCTGACCTGTTGACCCTGTATGAGCGGGTGATCCTAACAGACATAGAGTTCAGTGACAGTCAGAACCTGGACCAGGCTCTATGGAAGAACGTGTTCTACCAGGTTATAGAGCACTTCAGACAGCTCCTCAAAGACCCCAGCGGAGACTCAACCCTGCGCATCACCCCCATGCTCCTCACTCTGCTGGACGAGGTAGACGCACTGAACACACGCCACGTAGCTAAGCACCAGCTATAGAATTTGGCCTTCAAGGCTATTAACCAAAATAGCCCATTTTAAATAGATTAGAAAAATGGGAAAAAACACTAGAAATGGTTATTTAAAAAAAAATCAAAGTGGATGTAATTGTCCTTAAATAATTAGCCTGCATGTGAACGTTTAGGTGATAGGCTTGGGCCTTATACCGGGGTATTTGGAGAAGAAAAGCCAACGTGATGGTTTTTCAATTCCGTCAATACCGTTGAAACCATTTCTTTGACGTTTTTAAATAAATATCTATATTTGAAGCTACTTAAATACCTGCTGTCAACTTGTGCAATACGTTAGGAGATAAGAAGCTGATTTTTTATTCATGTCACATGTTTCATTATGAAGCTTCCTGGTTGACCCCAGTCACATGATGTTTGTTTACATACAACGACCGGAGCCTTGTGAGTCTCTCTGTTGTCCAGTATGTTCCGCGTGATCTAGTTACAGCAGGGAATTCGCAATTCAATGTTTGCCAGCTACATATCTTATAGCTAGAATTGTCTAGAATGTGCTAAATGCGCTGCAGTTGTGCTAATTTAGTAGCTAGTTAGCTACCTAGCTAAGGGGTGAGCTCCTTCCAAAATCAATCATTTGCATGATAACAGCAGAGAATCCCCTCCAGGATCAAAAGCCTTGCTGTCTAATATTTGTTTTGTTTTGTGCAGCTAACTGGTACTAGCATTTTGTTTTGTGCAGCTAACTGGGACTAGCAGCTAACTGGTACTAGCATTTTGTTTTGTGCAGCTAACTGGGACTAGCAGCTAACTGGGACTAGCATTTTGTTTTGTGCAGCTAACTGGGACTAGCAGCTAACTGGGACTAGCATTTTGTTTTGTGCAGCTAACTTGGACTAGTAGCTAACTGGGACTAGCATTTTGTTTTGTGCAGGGGGGGCGGCAGGTAGCCTAGTGGTTAGAGTGTAGAGGAGGCAGGTAGTCTAGGTAGTCTAGTGGTTAGAGTGCCTAGGGTGTAGGTAGGTAGACTAGTGGTTAGAGTGTAGGGGGCGGTAGTCTAGGGTAGTCTAGTGGTTAGAGTGTAGGGGCGGCAGGGTAGCCTAGTGGTTAGAGTGTAGGGGCGGCAGGTAGACTAGTGGTTAGAGTGTAGGGGCGGCAGGCAGCCTAGTGGTTAGAGTGTAGGGGAGGCAGGTAGTAGGGGGTGGGTAGACTAGTGGTTAGAGTGTAGGGGAGGCAGGTAGTCTAGTGGTTAGACTAGGCAGCCTAGTGGTTAGAGTGTGTGGTTAGAGGTAGGGGCGGCAGGTAGCCTAGTGGTTAGAGGTGTCTAGGGTTAGAGTGTAGGGGCAGGGTAGCCTAGTGGTTAGAGTAGGGGCCAGGTAGCCTAGTGGTTAGAGTGTAGGGGCGGTAGGTAGTCTAGTGGTTAGAGTGTAGGGGAGGTAGGTAGACTAGTGGTTAGAGTGTAGGGGAGGTAGGTAGACTAGTGGTTAGAGTGTAGGGGGTAGGTGGTTAGGTAGACTAGTGGTTAGAGTGTAGGGCGGCAGGTAGCCTAGTGGTTAGAGTGTGGGGGGCAGGTAGCCTAGTGGTTAGAGTGTAGGGGAGGGGGCAGGTAGCCTAGTGGTTAGAGTGTAGGGGGCAGGTAGTCTAGTGGTTAGAGTGTAGGGGCGGTAGGTAGTCTAGTGGTTAGAGTGTAGGGGAGGTAGGTAGACTAGTGGTTAGAGTGTAGGGGAGGTAGGTAGACTAGTGGTTAGAGTGTAGGGGAGGTAGGTAGACTAGTGGTTAGAGTGTAGGGGAGGTAGGTAGTCTAGTGGTTAGAGTGTAGGGGAGGTAGGTAGACTAGTGGTTAGAGTGTAGGGGAGGTAGGTAGACTAGTGGTTAGAGTGTAGGGAGGTAGGTAGACTAGTGGTTAGAGTGTAGGGGAGGTAGGTAGACTAGTGGTTAGAGTGTAGGGGAGGTAGGTAGACTAGTGGTTAGAGTGTAGAGGTGGCAGGTAGCCTAGTGGTTAGAGTGTGGGGGGGGGCAGGTAGCCTAGTGGTTAGAGTGTAGGGGAGGGCGGCAGGTAGCCTAGTGGTTAGAGTGTAGGGGAGGGGGCAGGTAGCCTAGTGGTTAGAGTGTAGGGGGCAGGTAGTCTAGTGGTTAGAGTATATGGGCGGTAGGTAGTCTAGTGGTTAGAGTATAGGGGCGGTAGGTAGTCTAGTGGTTAGAGTGTAGGGGAGGTAGGTAGACTAGTGGTTAGAGTGTAGGGGCGGTAGGTAGTCTAGTGGTTAGAGTGTAGGGGGTAGGTAGACTAGTGGTTAGAGTGTAGGGGAGGTAGGTAGACTAGTGGTTAGAGTGTAGGGGAGGTAGGTAGACTAGTGGTTAGAGTGTAGGGGAGGTAGGTAGACTAGTGGTTAGAGTGTAGGGGCGGCAGGTAGCCTAGTGGTTAGAGTGTAGGGACGGCAGGTAGCCTAGTGGTTAGAGTGTAGGGGGGTTAGGTAGCTTAGTGGTTAGAGTGTAGGGGCGAAAAGTAGCTTAGTGGTTAGAGCGTTGGACTAGTAACCGAAGGGTTGCAAGGTAATCTTTCGTTCTGCCCCTGAACAGGCAGTTAACCCACCGTTCCTCGGTAGGCTGTCATTGTAAATAAGAATGTGTTCTTAACTGACTCGCCTAGTTAAATAAAAATAAGGTAAATTAAAGAAGGCTCGATTCGGTCGACGTCCTCTAAGCACGGTTCGTTCAGAGAAAGCCCAGTGTCTGTTGTGCACTGCAATCTGAGTGGAGGCATTCAGCATTTTGAAACTATACTAAACAGAAATATAAACGCTACATGCAACCATTTCAAAGATTTTACTGAGTTACAGTTCATAGAAAGAAATCAATCAATTTAAATAAATTCATTAGGCCCCTAATCTATGGATTTCACATGACTGGGTGCTGGTGGGCACCGAGAGGGCATAGACCTTTATTACAGACAGAAACATAGGCCCTAATCTATGGATTTCACATGACTGGGCACTGGTGGGCACCGAGAGGGCATAGACCTTTATTACAGACATAAACATAGGCCCTAATCTATGGATTTCACATGACTGGGCAGAGGTGTTTTTATATTTTGGTTGAATATGTTTTAGCCATAAATGTAATTGTTTAAAACCTGGGCGTTTTGTCATTTTATGAATCACGTCTTACCTTGTTTCAAAGTAGCCAACAAATCTGACCATAGAAAGGTTGACGGAATTATTTTGTAAACACTTCCTCATATTGCCATTAAAACCAGCGTTTATCTCATGTTCTAACAACTTTCTTTCGTTAGCCATTAGCCATTAGCCAAAAGCACAATAGTCATATTAGCAACCCGTGCTAGTTGTTACATGAATAGTCATATTAGCAACCTGTGCTAGTTGTTGCATCACTAGTCATATTAGCAACCCATGCTAGTTTTTACATGAATAGTCATATTAGCAACCCATGCTAGTTTTTACATGAATAGTCATATTAGCAACCCATGCTAGTTGTTACATCAATAGTCATATTAGCAACCCGTGCTAGTTGTTACATCAATAGTCATATTAGCAACCTGTGCTAGTTGTTACATCAATAGTCATATTAGCAACCTGTGCTAGTTGTTGCATCAATAGTCATATTAGCAACCCATGCTAGTTTTTACATGAATAGTCATATTAGCAACCCATGCTAGTTGTTACATCAATAGTCATATTAGCAACCCGTGCTAGTTGTTACATCAATAGTCATATTAGCAACCCGTGCTAGTTGTTACATCAATAGTCATATTAGCAACCCGTGCTAGTTGTTACATCAATAGTCATATTAGCAACCCGTGCTAGTTGTTACATCACTAGTCATATTAGCAACCTGTGCTAGTTGTTACATCAATAGTCATATTAGCAACCCGTGCTAGTTGTTACATCAATAGTCATATTAGCACCCCGTGCTAGTTGTTACATCAATAGTCATATTAGCAACTCGTGCTAGTTGTTACATCAGTAGTCATATTAGCAACCCATGCTAGTTGTTACATCAATAGTCATATTAGCATCCCGTGCTAGTTGTTACATCAATAGTCATATTAGCAACCTGTGCTAGTTGTTACATCAATAGTCATATTAGCAACCCGTGCTAGTTGTTACATCAATAGTCATATTAGCAACCCGTGCTAGTTGTTACATCAATAGTCATATTAGCATCCCGTGCTAGTTGTTACATCAATAGTCATATTAGCAACCTGTGCTAGTTGTTACATCAATAGTCATATTAGCATCCCGTGCTAGTTGTTGCATCACTAGTCATATTAGCAACCCGTGCTAGTTGTTGCATCACTAGTCATATTAGCAACCCGTGCTAGTTGTTACATCAGTAGTCATATTAGCAACCCATGCTAGTTGTTACATCACTAGTCATATTAGCAACCTGTGCTAGTTGTTACATCAGTAGTCATATTAGCAACCTGTGCTAGTTGTTGCATCACTAGTCATATTAGCAACCCATGCTAGTTTTTACATCAATAGTCATATTAGCAACCTGTGCTAGTTGTTGCATCCCTAGTCATATTAGCAACCCATGCTAGTTTTTACATTAATAGTCATATTAGCAACCTGTGCTAGTTGTTACATCAATAGTCATATTAGCAACCCGTGCTAGTTGTTACGTCAATAGTCATATTAGCAACCTGTGCTAGTTGTTACATCAGTAGTCATATTAGCATCCCGTGCTAGTTGTTACATCAATAGTCATATTAGCAACCCGTGCTAGTTGTTACATCAATAGTCATATTAGCATCCCGTGCTAGTTGTTACATCAGTAGTCATATTAGCATCCCGTGCTAGTTGTTACATCAATAGTCATATTAGCAACCCGTGCTAGTTGTTACATCAGTAGTCATATTAGCAACCCGTGCTAGTTGTTACATCAGTAGTCATATTAGCAACCCGTGCTAGTTGTTACATCACTAGTCATATTAGCAACCTGTGCTAGTTGTTACATCAATAGTCATATTAGCATCCCGTGCTAGTTGTTACATCAATAGTCATATTAGCAACCTGTGCTAGTTGTTGCATCACTAGTCATATTAGCAACCCATGCTAGTTTTTACATCAATAGTCATATTAGCAACCTGTGCTAGTTGTTGCATCCCTAGTCATATTAGCAACCCATGCTAGTTTTTACATTAATAGTCATATTAGCAACCTGTGCTAGTTGTTACATCAATAGTCATATTAGCAACCCGTGCTAGTTGTTACATCAATAGTCATATTAGCAACCTGTGCTTTGTTACATCAGTAGTCATATTAGCATCCCGTGCTAGTTGTTACATCAATAGTCATATTAGCAACCCGTGCTAGTTGTTACATCAATAGTCATATTAGCATCCCGTGCTAGTTGTTACATCACTAGTCATATTAGCAACCTGTGCTAGTTGTTACATCAATAGTCATATTAGCAACCCGTGCTAGTTGTTACATCAGTAGTCATATTAGCAACCCGTGCTAGTTGTTACATCAGTAGTCATATTAGCAACCCGTGCTAGTTGTTACATCACTAGTCATATTAGCAACCTGTGCTAGTTGTTACATCAATAGTCATATTAGCATCCCGTGCTAGTTGTTACATCAATAGTCATATTAGCAACCCGTGCTAGTTGTTACATCAGTAGTCATATTAGCAACCCGTGCTAGTTGTTACATCAATAGTCATATTAGCATCCCGTGCTAGTTGTTACATCACTAGTCATATTAGCAACCTGTGCTAGTTGTTACATCAATAGTCATATTAGCATCCCGTGCTAGTTGTTACATCAATAGTCATATTAGCAACCCGTGCTAGTTGTTACATCAGTAGTCATATTAGCAACCCGTGCTAGTTGTTACATCAATAGTCATATTAGCATCCCGTGCTAGTTGTTACATCAATAGATCTCCACTCTTTCAAAACTGATATTTTCAGTTAGCTTTTGAGAACAGTGTTTTCCTGCTAATTGCATTTTGGAACATGTGCGCGTATAGCCTAAGGCCGTGTGTGTGTTTCCTAAATAATAGTTGAGCAACATTTTAAGCTAAACGTTCTGATCGGTTGCATCAGCCTCATTGCTTTAAACAATGAATGATGTTTAATGGTCCTGGTGCCACAACTGTCCCAGAGTCTGTTTAAAAATATTTATTTATCACACAGAACAACAAGCTGACCGATAGACTAGGTAAACGTTTCTATTATGGGGGATAGTAGATTGACATAGGTTGGTGATTCTTGCTGTTTGTAACTTTTCTTGTTGGATGAGGAAAAGTAAATGTGGATAGTTATTCAAACCTATTCAGTGCGCGCCTCGTAATTCAGAATTTTTTTTTGTTAGGGGGGAGAGCTGGCTGGCTGGCTTACTGCCATACAAGAGCGTGGCCTGGTACTCACACACACACACCGCGTACACTGAACACGCACCGCGTATACACACACACACCGCGTACACTGAACACGCACCGCGTATACACACACACACCGCGTATACACACTGAACTGAACACACACCGCGTATACACACACACACCGCGTACACTGAACACACACCGCACACACGCACCGCGCACACTGAACACACACCGCGTATACACACACACACCGCGTACACTGAACACACACCGCGTATACACACACACACACTGAACACGCACCGCGTATACACACACACACCGCGTATACACACACACACACCGCGTACACACACACACCGCGTATACACACACACACACCGCGTATACACACACACACCGCGTACACTGAACACACACCGCGTATACACACACACACCGCGTACACTGAACACACACCGCGTACACACACGCACCGCGTACACTGAACACACACCGCGTACACACACACACCGCGTATACTGAACACACACCGCGTATACACACACGCACCGCGTACACTGAACACGCACCGCGTATACACACACACACCGCGTACACACACACACACACCGCGTACACACACACACCGCGTATACACACACACACACCGCGTACACACACACACACCGCGTACACTGAACACACACCGCGTATACACACACACACCATGTTCAACTTCATGCACCTATTTTGAAACAGCCTTAGTGTTTCCTCATGGGGCTAATCATTTTGGTGCACTGTGTTTGTTTCCCAGGGGACGGTGTCCTTTGATGCACTGTGTTTGTTTCCCAGGGGACGGTGTTCTTTGATGCACTGTGTTTGTTTCCCAGGGGACGGTGTTCTTTGATGCACTGTGTTTGTTTCCCAGGGGACGGTGTTCTTTGATGCACTGTGTTTGTTTCCCAGGGGACGGTATTCTTTGATGCACTGTGTTTGTTTCCCAGGGGACGGTATTCTTTGATGCACTGTGTTTGTTTCCCAGGGGACGGTGTCCTTTGATGCACTGTGTTTGTTTCCCAGGGGACGGTGTCCTTTGATGCACTGTGTTTGTTTCCCAGGGGACGGTATTCTTTGATGCACTGTGTTTGTTTCCCAGGGGACGGTATTCTTTGATGCACTGTGTTTGTTTCCCAGGGGACGGTGTTCTTTGATGCACTGTGTTTGTTTCCCAGGGGACGGTGTTCTTTGATGCACTGTGTTTGTTTCCCAGGGGACGGTGTCCTTTGATGCACTGTGTTTGTTTCCCAGGGGACGGTGTCCTTTGATGCACTGTGTTTGTTTCCCAGGGACGGTGTCCTTTGATGCACTGTGTTTGTTTCCCAGGGGACGGTATTCTTTGATGCACTGTGTTTGTTTCCCAGGGGACGGTATTCTTTGATGCACTGTGTTTGTTTCCCAGGGGACGGTATTCTTTGATGCACTGTGTTTGTTTCCCAGGGGACGGTATTCTTTGATGCACTGTGTTTGTTTCCCAGGGGACGGTATTCTTTGATGCACTGTGTTTGTTTCCCAGGGGACGGTGTTCTTTGATGCACTGTGTTTGGTTTCCCAGGGGACGGTATTCTTTGATGCACTGTGTTTGTTTCCCAGGGGACGGTGTTCTTTGATGCACTGTGTTTGTTTCCCAGGGACGGTATTCTTTGATGCACTGTGTTGGTTTCCCAGGGGACGGTATTCTTTGATGCACTGTGTTTGTTTCCCAGGGACGGTGTTCTTTGATGCACTGTGTTTGTTTCCCAGGGGACGGTGTTCTTTGATGCACTGTGTTTGTTTCCCAGGGGACGGTGTTCTTTGATGCACTGTGTTTGTTTCCCAGGGGACGGTATTCTTTGATGCACTGTGTTGGTTTCCCAGGGGACGGTATTCTTTGATGCACTGTGTTTGTTTCCCAGGGGACTGTATTCTTTGATGCACTGTGTTTGTTTCCCAGGGGACTGTATTCTTTGATGCACTATGTTTGTTTCCCAGGGAACGGTATTCTTTGATGCACTGTGTTTGTTTCCCAGGGGACTGTATTCTTTGATGCACTGTGTTTGTTTCCCAGGGGACGGTATTCTTTGATGCACTGTGTTTGTTTCCCAGGGGACGGTATTCTTTGATGCACTGTGTTTGTTTCCCAGGGAACGGTATTCTTTGATGCACTGTGTTTGTTTCCCAGGGGACGGTGTTCTTTGATGCACTGCTGCAGAAGCTTCAGACGGTGTTTCAATTTAAACTGGAGGATTACATGGACGGCATGGCCATCAGACCACGTCCACTACGCAAGACGGTAACAACACAACGTGTCTGTGTGTCTGTCTGTCTGTCTGTGTCTGTCTGTCTGTCTGTCTGTCTGTCTGTCTGTCTGTCTGTCTGTCTGTCTGTCTGTCTGTCTGTGATGTGTTTTCAGAACGACACGACTACTGTGTGTGTGTGTGTACACGTGATGTGTATTCAGACTGCGTCTGTGTATAGGGCCCTATAAAAATAGTTTAGTATTTTCCCAAATTTCTGTTTCGTTCACAATCACACTTAAAAGATAAATAAATAGAACATCCTATTTCGTTGTTTTTAAGTCCACAGCAATGCTTAAACCACATCAGGAGACCACTTTTGAGTTCTGGGAAAAATCTAATCCATTTTTTATTTCTGGGTGTAGTTATCCTTTAATTTGAGTATTTAACAGTGTTTTTGTAGCACATGTGATGGTAGAGTTTGGAAAATAATCACAATATCATTCTGGCAGGTAAACATAGGCTACATTATAGTGAACAACATTTAATGTATGTTTTTTGGGAAAAGCCTTCGTCTACTTAGCATCATCGCTAAACGGCTACACGAAGTACCACACAGGGGCATTCTCGTTGCCTCTTCAGAGAGTTGCAGGAAATACGAAATCACTGATGCATTCTGTTCGTTGTCTTATGATAAACTCGGGGAAATCACTGATGCATTCTGTTCGTTGTCTTATGATAAACTCGGGAAAATCACTGATGCATTCTGTTCGTTGTCTTATGATAAACTCGGTATA